>NW_027488685.1:309789-619578 GCF_050948215.1 Halictus rubicundus | reverse complement strand
ATACGTTAATTCTGGTCCTTTCAACGTTCGACTCGCGAATGCTACTGGCCGCAGATTTCCCGTCGCGTCTCGCTGCTCGATCACGGCTCCGACTGCAACGAAGCTCGCGTCGGTGGCCAGGTAAAATTCTCTGCTGGCGTCCGCATATTGCAGTGCCACTTCTTTACAGAAAATTTGCTTCGCTTTTTCGAGCGCTGCCTCTTGTGCCTCGTTCCATGACCATCGTTTTCCCTTTTTTAAGAGGGTCAGTAATGGTGTTGTGACATCAGCATGCTTGTCCGTGAACTTGCTGTAGTAATTTATGAGTCCGAGAAATCCACGTAGCTGTTTTACGTTTCGTGGTACCGGAAATTCTCGAATTGCTGCGAGTTTTTCCGGATCTTGTTTTAATCCTTCTGCCGACAAGACGTGGCCGAGGAATTTGATTTCTCGTCTCATAAAGTGACATTTATCCAAGTTGACAGTAAGGTTGTGCGCCTCCAATCGCTCCAACAAGGTCATCAGGTGTTCCATGTGCTCTTCGAATGTTCTTGAGAAGCATAAGATATCATCAATGAAGTTCACCACGAAACCCTCCATTCCTTCAA
Source organism: Halictus rubicundus (assembly GCF_050948215.1). Taxonomy (NCBI): domain Eukaryota; kingdom Metazoa; phylum Arthropoda; class Insecta; order Hymenoptera; family Halictidae; genus Halictus; species Halictus rubicundus. Next base: position 618,991 of record NW_027488685.1, on the reverse strand, counting down.
GTACCCGCCGTAGGGCTCTGACCAGACTTGCACTGCTTGTCTTGAGGCCAAACGGTGTTACTACGTATTCATAGCACCTCCCGCGATACATGAAAGCAGTGTACTTTCGTGATGCTTTTGTTAGTGGAATTTGCCAGAAGCTGCTCGTTAGATCGAGACTTGTGAGAAAATCCACCTTCTTGAAGCGTTGGAAGATTGCATCCGGTGTTTCTGACATTTCGTGGTCGTCAACAAGAGCTTGATTCAGCATTCTGGCGTCCAGACATAGACGGAGCGATCCGTTCTTTTTTAATACGGGAACCACTGGATTGATATACGGGCTCTTGCTGGGTTGTATGATGTTATTGTCCAGCATTCTTTGTATCTCCGCATCGGCCGCCTCTAGATATTTTAGTGGTGTGGGATATGTCCTGCAAAAATACGGGGTGTCCGCCTTTACGTGCAGGTGATGTTCATAGCACGTAAGACGTCCTATCTCCTCTTTCCAAACTCGGGGAAAGGACTCGATCACCCGTTGCAGTTCTTTCTTTTGCCGGGGAGTTGCTTGAACGGCTTCCAATGATGTTAGATTGTCTTGACGCGTGACAGAACCTTTTATTGTTCTGAGCGCTTCCGTTTCGGCACTTTCTTGATTCATCTTGATGACGACTCCTGTTCTGTCGGTTGATATTATTAGTGTGTCATTTGCAAAGTCGATCGTAGCCTTTGACTTTCGTAACGTGTCTACGCCTATGATCAGATCACAGATTAGTCCGGGAACGATTACTACCGGAGCTTCTAATGCAACCTCTGGGTGCGTGATGGTTACCCATATTTGTTTTTTCAGTCGGGCTGATTTACTGCCCGTTGCTCCAATTACGACTGCTCCCGAGACTGGTAGCATGGGGCACTTCTTCAAGTGACCTTGATGTTTCAGGTACCATTCTTCTGACATAGCTGTTACGGTGCTGCCTGTATCGACGAGAGCTTTAACGGGAACGCCCTCGATTTTCAAGTAGACCTCTGGACTGTTATTGGTCCCTAGGACTGGTCTTGATTGGTGACATTCCTCGTTGGTGAGGTCACGTCGGAGGTCTCCGAAAATCGATCCAACTGTTAAGCAGAGGTCTTCCCTAGATGGTTCCTTGGAGGTGGCTCTTATCTGAGTGGGGAAGTCGCTCAGATGTTCTTCTGAGTTCCTCCTTACTCGTTTTCCGAGATGGATATTTCTTCTTCACCAATTCCAATGCCTTCTTCAGGGTTTTCTTCCTCTACCTGCGCCGCTCGAATGTGAGTCGGGCGAGGATTCCATCGTCGATCCTCCTGATTTCGACCCTCGGGACGCCGCTCTTGCTGTGAATAATTTTCCCTAGATGGACGTGGGATTTCTGGCGCCCTGCGTTGATACTCGCCCATTTGACGCTGAGGTTCCCTTGAAGGTCGTTGGCTAGTTTCGTTGGACTGCGGGCGCGGCCCGCTCGACCCGTATGTTTGGCTCCGGGGTGGTGGTTCGTAGCTCGGACGTGGAATCCATTCCTTTTCGCCAGATTGTCTTTCGTTCGTCCGCTGCCGGTTGACCGTTCCGCCATTATCGAATCGTTCTAATAAAGCCAAGAACGAATCGATGGTAGTTATGTTCTGTCCCAAAACGCAGTCGTCCACTGCTTGCGTAAAATGTCGGGCAAGAGACAATACGATTTCCTCGTCAGCAGGTCGTGGTACGAGGTCACGTGCGCTTCCGATCAACCTCATGGCATACGCCACGCGTGTCAATCCGGGTTCTGGGCGATATACACCGGAATCGAGGTTATCCTTTATTTTTCTTTGGATGGCCGTGCTCCAAAATCGTTCGAGGAATAGTCGGGAAATATGATTCCACGAAGTCACTTGTTCGGTGACTATGTCCCACCATTCGCTTGCCACCCCTTTTAGTGCCTGCGTAATGATAAACTTTAGCTCATCGTCTGGCACTCGTGCGGCCTCGATGAATTGCCGCATCTCGCGGAGAAACCTCGGAGGTTTTTCCGTAGCTTTTCCCTCGAAAACTGGGAGTTTGGGTTTTACGGCGAATGGCCTTGATGCGGCAAATTGCGATGCCTCTAACCTCGTGGATTCGTACGCTTGCCATCGGTTATTGGGAGCCTCTGGCTGGATGGAGACGCGTGGACGGTTCATCCCTCTTGAGATGTGTTGTTCGATGCGTTGCTCACGAGAATGAGGTTCTCTTGCATCTTCATGTGAGGCAACGCGGCGTGGTATCTCCGACAGCGCGAGAACTTCGTCGAAGCCGTCGTGCATCTCCTTACGGAGACGCTCCTCGATCTCTGCGGCCAGCAGTGATTCGCGGTCTATTCGTGTTTCTATTTCGCGCCTCCAATCTCGCATCTCGCGCTTGTGCGCACTAATCCTGTCGTATAACTCGTCGTTGCTAATCATGGTTTCCCTGATTTCGGCTAACCTCGCATCGAGTTCTTGTTCGCGTTTTTTGTTGGCCTCTATTTCGCGATCTAATCGTGATTCTACTGCGAGTTTCCAGTCAGCAATTTGTGCACGGGCTTCCGCGTTTTCAACGTGCATACCCATCCCCGCGGCGAGCTTAACCTCGAGTTGGAGGATTCGTTCGTCCTGTCGCGAAATTTTTGATCGTAAGTCGCGAATCAAATCGCGCAACTGCTCTATACTCATCGCGTCAAGGTGGTCGTCAAGTTGGTCTTTTGGCGGAGAAACTACGTTTGTCCCGGAACCTGACTCGATATTTCTCACAACGACTGGTGTCCCCGGATTTTTCCGCGACCTTGCTCGAGTTTCAGTTGACATGTTTAAGGTCAATTCCGATTGGTTTAATGTAACTGAACCTCGCCGTCCCTGTTCGGGCGCCAAATATGTAACCGTTTATTTTATCTTTTAACGCTTCCTGTGCGTGATCGGCAATGATCACACTTCTTGAATCAAGGGACGGTTACCACCCTTGGATAGCTCGGTTCGTGTCTGTGAGACGGAGAGGTTCTATCTACTTTTAAATCAATCGGAGATGATGTGGGAGGTAGAATGACAGTATATTTTGTCCTTAATGCTTTACAATTTGTTTATGCGTTCGCGTGACGCAGTACGACTTTAAATTCTATTGAGTATACAATTCTAGTTTAATGTTCGCCCATTTCATTAAGCTCTATTATATAAATCATCACCGTGGTGGTGCGCTCGTTTGATTTCAATGGCCTCTACGCCTAGATGTTTCGGCTCGATAGCGCGATTCGCGTTCGGTATTCTTTTATGATTTCGTGACGGTCTTTCGACGGATGTGAACGCGTCACGATTTACCCGATTGACGGAGGGCCGCCGCAGCACACTTGCACTCGGCTGATTTCTCAGGAAGAGTGCAAGTGTGGCGTCGCGTACAAAGTGTCCGTCACTCTTCCGACCCTGAGGATCGCATCGATCGTCACTGGTAGTGGGTTACGATGCTTTCCGGTGTCGGGGAGGTGACTTCAACCGCACTAACCCGTACGCGGATCACAACGCGATATTCGTGATCCCGGAGGGCCGTCGCAGCACCCCCGCACTCGGCTGATTTCTCAGGAAGAGTACAAGTGTGGCGACGCGTACAAAGTGTCCGTCACTCTTCCGACCCTGAGGATTGCATCGATCGTCGCTTGTAGCGGGTTACGATGCCTTCCGGTGTCGGGGAGGTGACTTCAACCGCACTAACCCGTACGTGTATCACGACGCGATGTTCGTGATTCCCGGAGGGCCGTCGCAGCACACTCGCACTCGGCTGATTTCTCAGGAAGAGTACAAGTATGGCGACGAGTACAAAGTGTCCGTTACTCTTCTGACCCTGAGGATTGCATCAATCGTCACTTTCAGTGGGTTATGATGCTTTCCGGTATCGGGAAGGTAACTTCCACTGTACTAACCCGTATGCGTATCACGACGCGTTATTCGCGATTCCCGGAGGGCCGTCGCAGCACACTCTCACTCGGCTGATTCCTCAGGAAGAGTACAAGTATGGCGACGAGTACCAAGCGTCCGTTACTCTTCCGACCCTGAGGATTGCATCAATCGTCACTTTCAGTGGGTTAAGATGCCTTCCGGTATCGGGGAGGTAACTTCTACTGCACTAACCCGTACGTGGACTACGACACGATATTCTCAAAGATGGAAGACACTCGGGATTGACACGTTATCCTCGTCTCGTCACCTCACCTGGATTACTATGATGTTTATTTGCTGTCGTGCAGTTTGCACGACCAGCTCCTCGGTTTGAGGTGTGCGCGAGGCGAGGGCAACGTAGTCGGTTTGACTATCGTTCCCGAGTCGGTTTGACTCTCACCGCCGCGTACCGAATTTATGGGATCTTCCCGGATCCGCGTATTCGCCCGATCGCGCCTAGACGTAGAGTGCTGGATCTATCGCTCGCATCGACCTCCTTCGATCGCTATCGAGTGGGGATCGATGCTTGCGCATACTAATTGGTGGGAGATCCTGCGATCCTTTGTTACGAAAAGGACAGCAGGACGACGCGGAACGCTGTGGTGGGGGCCCGCGTCACTCAGGCAACGCGTTGCTTGATCGATATGTAATCGATACGGTTACAAGGTAATCTCGTTACGGATACCCGAACCCCCCCGGGGGGGGGGTGGTCCGGGTTATGTGGGACTCCTCGGCTGGTTGGTGCAACGCCGAGTATACCCACTAACTCCTCCCCGTCCGTCCCTAGGCTCTTGGGGGCACCCGTGCTCTGCGCGCGCATGTCAATCCGGTGTGCCCCCGCCTTAGCATACCACCCAGGGGGGACGCGGCCCCCTCCCGTACCTACTCTATCCGAAGGCACCACGCAACGGACGACGTGGCGCTTTCCCCCCTGTTAGGCCGCCCGATGAGCATCCGAGCCCCCGCTCGAGATGCCCGGCGGCCTCCGGGGACGCCGTTGGTGACCGAGTGTAAGGGGATATCCGATCCCCCGCCTCGAGATCATCAAGGGCGTCCCCGCTCGCGTCAGAGGCGTCGCAACGGGGGTACGCCCCCGGGGCGTACCCTGCGCCGCCTCCCCCCCCTTCGGCCGGGATCGTGATTACGCTCCCGATCCCGTTCCGCAGCCTCCTTCCGCAGCATAACCCGCTCGCAGAAGGAAGCGAACCCCCTCCACGCCTCCTCGCCACCGGCTGCCGCAGCGACGACAGCCGGGAGCGAGAGGTCGTGGCCCACCGCGCGCCGCAGGGCACGGCGCTCTCCCCCCCATGCCGGACACTCCTCCAGAGTGTGTTGCGCCGTGTCCCGCGGCTCGCCGCAGTGGTGACACGCCTCCTCGGTCTCCCTCCCGATGCGACACAGGTAGTCGCCGAAGCACCCGTGCCCGCTCATCACCTGCGTCACACGGTAGGAGACCCTATGCCCCATCCATCCCCTGTTCCATTGATCGAACACCGGGAGGATGGCCCGAACGGCCCGCCTCTCGCCCTCCCTCGTCCCGGGAAGGCTATCGCGCCACTCCCGGGCTGCGTGCCGCCGAGCATGTCGCCTGAGCTCATCCACCATGAGCCGCGCCTGATCCGGGGCCACCCCCCGGAGCCGGAGTTCCCTGGAGTGCGTATGCACATCCGCCAACACGCGGGCCTCCAGCTCGAGGGGGATCAGCCCCGACATCACCATCGCCGTCGCGTATGAAATGGTGCGGTACCCCCGCACGATGCCTATGGCCAGCCTGCGCTCGATGCGACGCAGCAGCGACCGTGTGCCGCCACTGCGCCCCCTAGCCAAGACATCGCGCGCCCACACAGGGGCTCCGTACAGGACCAAAACTCGCACCACCACCGCGAACAGACGACGCACCCGTCCACAGGGTCCCCCGAGATTCGGGAGAAGGCGACCGAGCGCAGCGGTCGCCCTCTCCGCCCGGGGCGCCAGCGACTCAAGGTGGCGGTCAAAACGCCACCGGCCGTCAAGCTCGAGTCCCAGGTACCGCATCTGGGACCCGACCTTGACCATCCCCTCCCCCACGCAGATCCAGCACTGGGGAGGCGCCGCCAACCGGGCCGAGCGGAGAAACCACATGGCCCTGGTTTTCTCGACGGACACCTCTAGGCCCAGCGACCGGATCGCGCGCACCGCGCGCCACGCGCCGCGCTCCGCCAGGCAGATGGCCTCCTTCGCATACCTCCCGGTGGCCAATACCAGCGTGTCGTCGGCGTAACACGTCAGGCTGACCCCGGGAGGCATCTCCTCCCGCAGGACGCGATCGTACGCAAGATTCCACAGCAACGGGCCCAACACCGAGCCCTGCGGAACCCCGCGCACGACGCCCCTGCGCACCATCCCGTACCGGCCGGGATACTCTATACCCCTGTCGGAGAGATAGCTCCCAATCACCCTTCTGAGATACAGAGGCACCCGGTGGAAGACCAGGGCCTCCATTATCCGATCCCAGGGGACGGTGTTGAACGCGTTAGCGATATCCAAGGATATCGCCAACGCAACACCGCCCCCCCTCGTACAGGCCTCCGAGAGAGCCCTCACCCGCCGAATAGCGTCGACGGTGGAGAGACCCTCCCGGAAGCCGAATTGAACCCCGCTCAGATCGGGGACCCCTCCCGCCGACAGGTGCCGGACGAGGCGTCCAACGAGTACGCGCTCGAACAACTTCCCCGCCTCGTCCAGCAGACAAATTGGCCGGTACCCTGAGGGCGAGTCCCGGGACTTGCCCCCCTTCGGAAGGAGGACCAACCTGCCCGACTTCCACTCCGTGGGGAACACCCCCTCCCTCAGACAGCCGTTATACAGCTGCCGGAGTTCGGCGGCGAGTCCCCCCTCCAGGGCCAAGACCAACGCGCGGCCCGGCACCCCGTCCGGGCCCGGGGCCTTGCGGCCCACCCGCCGCGCCCTGGCCATCGCCTCACCCAGCTCGCCGGCCGACACCTCCCACTCTGCGGACCAGGAGAGAGGCTCCTGTTCCCAATGGGAGCGGCGCAGTTGTCCCCCCTCTCGCGGGAAGAGGGACGCCACCACTCCCTCGAGCAGGTGGGGGTCCATCGACTCCGTCACCGGAGGCGCCCACGCGCGCAGCTTGTTCATGACAAGCTTGTACGGGCGCCCCCATGGATCGGAGTCCACCGTGCCGACGAGCTCCGACCACGCGTCGGCCTTGGCCCGCGCGATAGCCCTGCGGAGAACCCCGAGCGCGGCTCGGTACTCCCCGCCGAGCTTCGCCGTCGCCTCCTCGTCGTCGCGCCTTCTACGCGCTCGGCCGTACCGACGCCGCGCGGCATTGCAGGCACGCCGGAGCTCCGCAATGCCGGCGGACCACCAGTACGCCGCCCTCCTGGGGGCGAACCGGCTGCGGGGCATGGCGGTGTCGCACACCGCCGTCATTACCTCCCGCAGCCGCCTCGCCCCTTGCGCAGGCGCCAGCTCGGACAGGGCCGGCCCCGTCCATGTCGCCGCGGCTACCGCGGCCCCGAACGCGTCCGCGTCCAGCCGCTTCAAGGCCCATCGCGGCCGTCGGTCCCCCCGGCCCGGCCGGGAATCCCGCGCGTGGAGGGTGGGCCACACGTCCATGACGATGGGCGTATGGTCTGACGCAATCTCTATCTCCTCGGCCACCCTCCATCCCGACACCCGGCGCACGGCCGAGGGAGTCCCCCATGTCAGGTCGACAATCGAGACCCCCTGCGGACGCACGCACGTCGGCGTGGATCCCCGGTTAATCAACCGGAGATCCAGGCCGGCCGCCCAGGTTAACACCTCGCTACCCCTAGTGGTCGTTCTGGGACTCCCCCACGATACCGCGTGGGCATTGAAGTCTCCCAAAACGAGAACCGGGCGGGCGCTGCACCGCGCGATGCAGCTGTTCAGCCCGCCCAGGAACCCCCGAAATTGATCGAGGCCACAGCTCGGCGAGATGTAGATCCCGACAACCGCGATGTCCCCCCATTGCACCGCCACGAATCCCTCGCCCCGCTCCAGAAGGGTGACCGACGGGGACCCGGGGCGGCTTCCCGCCACTATTACTACGGAGCCGATCTCGTCCCCCACCCAGAAGGGGTGTTCGGGGATTGCGTACGGCTCCGCCGCAACTGCCAGCCCAGCCCCCCACTCGCGCACGGCTTGGACAAACAGGTCGTGTGCCGCGCGCGAGTGGTTGAGGTTCGCCTGCAGAACCGGAGTAGGATTAAAAGTACCTACTCTAACATGGGCTCTGCAGAGTCCCCTCCCTGGGAGGTCCAGGCCCCCGGCGCCGTCTGCGGCCGCTGCGCGGATGCAGCCCCAGACGCGCCCTTCTCTTTCGTCGCCGCGCGGCCCCTCTTGGGAGCCGGGGCACACGCTTTGGCCCCGAATCTATGGCCCGATGGTCTCCCCAGGTCCGCGCAGAGCGGACACCTGGGGGCGGCCTTACAGGCCGAAGCCCGGTGCTCCGCCGCCCCGCAGCGGTAGCACATCGCGCCTCTGTCGACCGCGCTCTTGCATGTCGCCCGCGTGTGCCCCGTCTCCAAACAACGGAAGCATTGGAGGGGCCGCTCCCTCAGCGCCTCGACGCGGGCCGAGGACCAGCCGACCAGCAGCCGGCCTCCCGCCAACACTTTCTTGACGGCCGCGAGGGGGCCCTGGGCCCAACAGGAGCCCAGCGCCTGCTCCGAGGCGGGTCTGCGGATCTCGCCGACCCGGAACTCCGCCGCGGAACACCCCCCCGCCGCCGCCAGCGCCGCCGCTACGTCCCCGGGCGACACCGAGTCGTCCAGGCCCGCCACGCGCACCTCGCCGCGCTTGACCGCCTGGGAGACCTTAACCCCGGTCCCCCCAAGCGCCTCGGCGATCCTCCCGGAGAGGGCCCGTGCCTTCTCCTGGCACCCCGTGCCCCTGACCTCCAGGAGGATCCCGCCGGTTTTCGACCGCCTGGGAAGCACCCCCGACTCGATCCCGATAGCCTTGAGGTCCACCCTCTCTTTTGCCCTGGCCATCACCTCCGAATAAGTGAGCTTGCAGCTCTCGGGGATGGTGATGGCCACTGCTCCCGTTCTGGGGGTGCGTCCCAGGCCACCGTCCCTCCCGGCGGCGGGCTTCGCCGCGCTCGCGCCGCCCTGCACTCGTGCGCCGCCCGCCGCCCTCGGCTCCCTCGCAGCCTGCAGCCGTGAAGCGGCGGCAGCTGCCTCGGCCGCGGCTGCTCTCGCCGCAGCCTCCTCCGCGGCCATCTTCTTCTTGGCCCTCTTCGCCGCCTTGCTCGTCACCTCCATCCACGAGGCCGGGACGACCGGTGGCGGAATGATAACGGGGGGCACCACCCTCACGTTGGACACGACCACCGGTCCAGTTCCCTTGGTGACAGACGTCGCCGGCAGAGAAGCCACCGGCGTCGCCTCGCGCGCCGATTTACCCTCCGCCCGGAGGGCCGGGGCCAACCCGGCCAGAATCGTCCGGAACCGCTCCTCCATCCGGGCCTCTAGCTCCCGGTTCCTGGCCGTTATCAGCGCGCCGACCCGGAGAAGCAGGGCTTCGGAGTCCAAAACTCCCGCTCCCTCCCCCGACGGTCCCATCGCCTCCATCCCCCGCGTACGGACCCCCGCTGTCGAGGAGGCGGGGGGCGCTTCCCCTATTGGCGCATGTCCCGCCCGGCGACCGCTGTCGGTGTTCGCCCGCCGCCCGGCATCCATTGACTGGAGCCTCGCCCGGAGGTCACCCGCCTCCTTCGCGAGGGCCGCGTTCTGCTCGCGGAGGCGGGCCACCTCCTGGCTACCCTGCCACGCCATCCCGGTAAAGCACCGCTGCATCAAGGTGGTGCAGTGGGCCCTGGCGACTGCAGAACAATCCCGCAAGTCTTTAGCCAGGTCCCCCTTGAGGCCCTTTGAGACGGTGGAGACTCTCTCCACCCTCAACATCGCCTCCTCCACCTCCCCTACTAGCTGCGCTGTCGGCATCCTCCCACCCAGCTCGATGAGGTCATCCACCCTCCTCGTCTGACTCCTCTCGGCGCGGCCGCCGAGGGCCAGATCCATGGTGGGCGTCCCCGACGAGCCCTCCCCGGGGTCCGTCCGCGACACCGACCCGCCGCGGGTGTGCTGCCCCCCCTCTAACCGGGCACGCTTGGGGTCAGAGACCCCAGATGTCGCGCCCCGAATCTCCGCGCCCCCGCGCGTCACGATCGAGCCGACGGAGCTCGAGATGGAGATGATTGTTTCATCCCCATCCGAGTCCTCGTCCGCGATGACCACGACCGAGTCCTCCCCGGCAGTAATCGTTGCCATCCCCTCCCCGTCAGTGACCGCTGCCGTCTCTTCCCCCGCCGCAGCTGCTGCCGTATCGGCAGCCTCCCCCACAACATCAAGGTTTTTATTATACGATTCCATATCTGGTCCCACGAGATTGGCAGGAAAAAACACGTCCGCCCGGGCAGAGCCTCCTTGCCCGGGTAAGGCTAATTTCAACTGGAGTTCGCCAGGTATCCAGAGATGGTGCGCTAGTGGCTGATGTACCCCACCAGCCGCGCCCTGTAGCCAGGGCGTACCCTCTCACCGCGCACCTAAGCTTAGGGCATTAGGGATTTTTATAGAGGTTATCATCCTCGCGGCCCGGCCGATTAAGGCAAGACCACCGTTCCGGTAAAACATGACCACCGGATTACGGCAAGGGCCCTGCGGCGACCTCCCCGGTCGTTATCGCAGGACCCATTCCGCGGTTTTTCATCCCTCCGTGTGAACCTTACCGGCAAGGGAGGCCCTGCCAGGATCCGAAGATCCCGCCGGCATCGCCTCACACATCATTAGGACTACTTCCCGCGGAATACCCCTCGCTCCGTTAGCAACACACAACTGTGTGTGTTCCCAGGGACCACCACGAGGAGGTGGAGCGTAGAGGATTTTAGGGATATGACCACCACCACTGTGGTATACCTAGTAGTGGATCCGAGTCACCACTACTAAGCCCATATCCCCTCGGTCCCCATCCAATCCCCTATCCTATCCTCTATCGTATCCTATGCTCTATCCTATCCTATCCTCTATCCTATAATATTCTCTATCCTATCCTATCGTATCCTCTGTCCTATCCTATCCTCGATCCTATCCTATCCTCTATCGTATCCTATCGTCTATCCTATCATATCCTCTATCCTATCCTACCCTCTATCCTATCCTACCCTCTATCCTATCCTTTCGTATCCTCTATCGCATCCTATCCTCTATCCTATCCTATCCTCTATCCTATCCTATCCAATATGCTATCCTATCCTCTATCATATCCTATCCTCTATCCTATCCTATCCTCTATCCTATCCTATCCTCTATACTATCCTATCCTCTATCCTATCCTATCCTCTATCGTATCATATCCTGTATCCTATCCTATCCTCTATCCTATCCTATCCTCTATACTATCCTATCCTCTATAATATCGTATCCTCTATCATATCCTATCCTCATTCCTATAATATCATCTGTCCTATCCTATCCTCTATCCTATCCAATCCCCTATCCTATCCTCTATCCTATCCTGTCCTCTATCCTTTCCTATCCTCTATCCTATTATATCCTCTATCGTATCCTATCCTCTATCCTATCCTATCCTCTATCCTATCCTATCCTCTATCCTATCCGATCCTCTATCATATCCTATCCTCTATCCTATCCTATCCTCTATTATATCCTATCCTCTATACTATCCTATCCTCTATCCTATCCTATCCTCTATCCTATCCTATCCTCTATCGTATCCTATCCTCTATCCTATTCTATCCTCTATCCTATCCTATCCTCTATCCTATCCTATCCTCTATCCTATCCTATTCTCTATCCTATATTATCGTATCCTCTGCCCTATCCTATCCTAGATCCTATCCTATCCTCTATCGTATCCTATCGTCTATCCTATCATATCCTCTATCTTATCCTATCCTCTATCCTATCCTATCCTCTATCCTATCCTATCCTCTATCCTATCCTATCCTCTATCCCATCCTATCGTATCCTACCCTCTATCCTACCCTTTCGTATCCTCTATCGCATCCTATCCTCTATCCTATCCTATCCTCTATCCTATCCTATCCTCTATACTATCCTATCCTCTATCCTATCCTATCCTCTATCGTATCATATCCTGTATCCTATCCTATCCTCTATAATATCGTATCCTCTATCATATCCTATCCTCATTCCTATAATATCATCTGTCCTATCCTATCCTCTATCCTATCCAATCCCCTATCCCATCCTCTATCCTATCCTGTCCTCTATCCTTTCCTATCCTCTATCCTATTATATCCTCTATCGTATCCTATCCTCTATCCTATCCTATCCTCTATCCTATCCTATCCTCTATCCTATCCTATCCTCTATCCTATCCTATCCTCTATCCTATCCTATCCTCTATCCTATCCTATCCTCTATCCCATCCTATCGTATCCTCTATCGTACCCTATCCTCTATCCTATCCTCTATCCTATCCAATCCCCTATCCTATCCTCTATCCTATCCGATCCACTATCATATCCTATCCTCTATCCTATCCTATCCTCTATCCTATCCTATCGTATCCTCTGTCCTATCCTATCCTAGATCCTATCCTATCCTCTATCGTATCCTATCGTCTATCCTATCATATCCTCTATCTTATGCTATCCTCTATCCTATCCTATCCTCTATCCTATCCTATCCTCTATCCTATCCTATCCTCTATCCTATCCTCTATCATATCCTATCCTCTATCCTATCCTATCCTCTATCCTATCCAATCCCCTATCCTATCCAATCCCCTATCCTATCCTCTATCGTCTCCTATGCTCTATCCTATCCTATACTCTATCCTATCCGATCCTCTATCCTATCCTATCCTCTATCCTATCCTATCCTCTATCCTATCCAATCCCCTATCCTATCCTCTATCCTATCCTATCCTCTATCCTATCCTATCCTCTACCCTATCTTATCCTCTATCCTATCCTATCCTCTATCCTAACCTATCCTCTATCCTATCCTATTCTCTATCCTATCCTATCCTATCCTCTACCGTCTCCTATCCTGTATCCGATCCAATCCCCTATCGCCTATAGTATCATATTCTCTATCCTATCCAATCCTCTATCCTATCCGATCCTCTATCATATCCTATCCTCTATCCTATCCTATCCTCTATTATATCCTATCCTCTATACTATCCTATCCTCTATCCTATCCTATCCTCTATCGTATCCTATCGTCTATCCTATCATATCCTCTATCTTATCCTATCCTCTATCCTATCCTATCCTCTATCCTATCCTATCCTCTATCCTATCCTATCCTCTATCCTATCCTATCCTCTATCCCATCCTATCGTATCCTACCCTCTATCCTACCCTTTCGTATCCTATATCGCATCCTATCCTCTATCCTATCCTATCCTCTATCCTATCCTATCCTCTATAGTATCCTATCCTCTATCCTATCCTATCCTCTATCGTATCCTATCCTGTATCCTATCCTATCCTGTATAATATCGTATCCTCTATCATATCCTATCCTCATTCCTATAATATCATCTGTATTATCCTATCCTCTATCCTATCCAATCCCCTATCCTATCCTCTATCCTATCCTATCCTCTGCCCTATCCTATCCTCTATCCTATCCTATACTCTATCCTAACCTATCCTCTATCCTATCCTATTCTCTATCCTATCCTATCCTATCCTATCCTCTACCGTCTCCTATCCTGTATCCGATCCAATCCCCTATCGTCTACAGTATCATATTCTCTATCCTATCCAATCCTCTATCCTATCCGATCCTCTATCATATCCTATCCTCTATCCTATCCGATCCTCTATTATATCCTATCCTCTATACTATCCTATCCTCTATCCTATCCTATCCTCTATCGTATCCTATCCTCTATCCTATTCTATCCTCTATCCTATCCTATCCTGTATCCTATCCTATCCTCTATCATATCCTATCCTCTATCCTATCCTATCCTCTATCCTATCCTATCCTCTATCCTATCCTACCCTCTATCCTATCCTTTCGTATCCTCTATCGCATCCTATCCTCTATCCTATCCTATCCTCTATCCTATCCTATCCTCTATACTATCCTATCCTCTATCCTATCCTATCCTCTATCGTATCCTATCCTCTATCATATCCTATCCTCTATCCTATCCTATCCTCTATCCTATCCTATCCTCTATCCTATCCTATCCTCTATCCTATCCTATCGTATCCTCTATCGCATCCTATCCTCTATCCTATCCTATCCTCTATCCTATCCAATCCCCTATCCTATCCTCTATCGTATCCTATACTCTATCATATCCTATCCTCTACCCTATCTTATCCTCTATCCTATCCTATCCTCTATCCTAACCTATCCTCTATCCTATCCTATTCTCTATCCTATCCTATCCTATCCTCTACCGTCTCCTATCCTGTATCCGATCCAATCCCCTATCGCCTATAGTATCATATTCTCTATCCTATCCAATCCTCTATCCTATCCGATCCTCTATCATATCCTATCCTCTATCCTATCCTATCCTCTATTATATCCTATCCTCTATACTATCCTATCCTCTATCCTATCCTATCCTCTATCCTATCCTATCCTCTATCGTATCCTATCCTCTATCCTATCCTATCCTCTATCCTATCCTATCCTCTATCGTATCCTATCCTCTAGCCTATTCTATCCTCTATCCTATCCTATCCTCTATCCTATCCTATCCTCTATCCTATCCTATTCTCTATCCTATCCTATCGTATCCTCTGTCCTATCCTATCCTATCCTCTACCCTATCCTATCCTATCCTCTGTCCTATGCTATCCTCTATCCTATCCTGTCCTCTATCCTTTCCTATCCTCTATCCTATTATATCCTCTATCGTATCCTATCCTCTATCCTATCCTATCCTCTATCCTATCCTATGCTCTATCCTATCCTATCCTCTATCCTATCTTATCCTCTATCTTATCCTATCCTCTATCCTATCCTATCATCTATCCTATCCTATCCTCTATCCTATCCTATCCTCTATCATATCCTATCCTCTATCCTATCCTATCCTCTATCCTATCTTATCCTCTATCTTATCCTATCCTCTATGCTATCCTATCCTCTGCCCTATCCTATCCTCTATCCTATCCTATCCTCTATCCTATCCTATCCTCTATCCTATCCTATCCTCTATCACATCCTATCCTCTATCCTATCCTATCCTCTATCCTATCCTATCCTCTATCCTATCCTACCCTCTATCCTATCCTTTCGTATCCTTTATCGCATCCTATCCTCTATCCTATCCTATCCTCTATCCTATCCTATCCTCTATACTATCCTATCCTCTATCCTATCCTATCCTCTATCCTATCCTATCCTGTATCCTATCCTATCCTCTATAGTATCGTATCCTCTATCATATCCTATCCTCATTCCTATAATATCATCTGTCCTATCCTATCCTCTATCCTATCCAATCCCCTATCCTATCCTCTATCGTATCCTATGCTCTATCCTATCCTATACTCTATCCTATCCTATCCTCTATCCTATACTATCCTCTATCCTATCCTATCCTCTATCCTATCCTATCCTATCCTCTGTCCTATGCTATCCTCTATCCTATCCTATCCTCTATCCTTTCCTATCCTCTATCCTATTATATCCTCTATCGTATCCTATCCTCTATCCTATCCTATCCTCTATCCTATCCTATGCTCTATCCTATCCTATCCCCTATCCTATCTTATCCTCTATCTTATCCTATCCTCTATCCTATCCTATCATCTATCCTATCCTATCCTCTATCCTATCCTATCCTCTATCATATCTTATCCTCTATCCTATCCTATACTCTATCCTATCTTATCCTCTATCTTATCCTATCCTCTATCCTATCCTATCCTCTGCCCTATCCTATCCTCTATCCTATCCTATTCTGTATCCTATCCTATCCTATCCTCTACCGCCTCTTATCCTGTATCCGATCCAATCCCCTATCGTCTACCGTATCATATTCTCTATCCTATCCAATCCACTATCCTATCCGATCCACTATCATATCCTATCCTCTATCCTATCCTATCCTCTATCCTATCCTATCCTCTATCCTATCCTATCCTCTATCCTATCCTATCCTCTATCCCATCCTATCGTATCCTCTATCGTACCCTATCCTCTATCCTATCCTCTATCCTATCCAATCCCCTATCCTATCCTCTATCCTATCCGATCCACTATCATATCCTATCCTCTATCCTATCCTATCCTCTATCCTATCCTATCGTATCCTCTATCGCATCCTATCCTCTATCCTATCCTATCCTCTATCCTATCCAATCCCCTATCCTATCCTCTATCGTATCCTATACTCTATCCTATCCTATCCTCTACCCTATCTTATCCTCTATCCTATCCTATCCTCTATCCTAACCTATCCTCTATCCTATCCTATTCTCTATCCTATCCTATCCTATCCTCTACCGTCTCCTATCCTGTATCCGATCCAATCCCCTATCGCCTATAGTATCATATTCTCTATCCTATCCAATCCTCTATCCTATCCGATCCTCTATCATATCCCATCCTCTATCCTATCCTATCCTCTATTATATCCTATCCTCTATACTATCCTATCCTCTATCCTATCCTATCCTCTATCCTATCCTATCCTCTATCGTATCCTATCCTCTATCCTATCCTATCCTCTATCCTATCTTATCCTCTATCTTATCCTATCCTCTATCATATCCTATCCTCTATCCTATCCTATCCTCTATCCTATCCTATCCTCTATCCTATCCTATCCTCTATCCTATCCAATCCACTATCCTATCCGCTATCCGATCCTATCCTCTATCCTATCCTATCCTCTATCCTATCCTATCCTCTACCCTATCCTATCCTCTATCCTATCCTATCCTCTATCCGATCCAATCCCCTATCCTATCCTCTATCCTATCCTATCCTCTATCCTATCCTATCATCTATCCTATCCTATCCTCTATCCTATCCTATCCTCTATCATACCCTATCCTCTATCCTATCCTATCCTCTATCCTATCTTATCCTCTATCTTATCCTATCCTCTATCATATCCTATCCTATCCTCTATCCTATCCTATCCTCTATCCTATCCTATCCTCTATCCTATCCTATCCTCTATCCTATCCTATCCTCTATCCTATCCTATCCTCTATCCTATCCTATCCTCTATCCTATCCTATCCTCTATCCTATCCTATCCTCTATCCTATCC
Organism: Halictus rubicundus; assembly: GCF_050948215.1. NCBI lineage: Eukaryota > Metazoa > Arthropoda > Insecta > Hymenoptera > Halictidae > Halictus > Halictus rubicundus. Next base: position 601,799 of record NW_027488685.1, on the reverse strand, counting down.
TATCCTCTATCCCATCCTATCGTATCCCCTATCGTACCCTATCCTCTATCCTATCCTCTATCCTATCCAATCCCCTATCCTATCCTCTATCCTATCCGATCCACTATCATATCCTATCCTCTATCATATCCTATCCTCTATCCTATCCTATCCTCTATCCTACCCTATCCTCTATCGTCTCCTATCATCTATCCTATCCTATCCTCTATCATATCCTATCGTATCCCCTATCGTATCCTATCCTCTATCCTATCCTATCCTCTATTATATCCTATCCTCTATACTATCCTATCCTCTATCCTATTCTATCCTCTATCCTATCCTATCCTTTATTCTATCCAATCCCCTATCCTATCCTCTATCCGATCCTATCCTCTATCCTATCCTATCCTCTATCCTATCCTATCATCTATCCTATCCTATCCTCTATCCTATCCTATCCTCTATCATATCCTATCCTCTATCCTATCCAATCCTCTATCCTATCCTATCCTCTATCCTATCCTATCGTATCCTCTATCCTATCCTAACGTATCCTCTATCCTATCCTATCCTCTATCCTATCCTCTATCCTATCCTATCCTCTATCGTATCCTATGCTCTATCCTAACCTATCCTCTATCCTATCCTATTCTCTATCCTATCCTATCCTATCCTCTACCGTCTCCTATCCTGTATCCGATCCAATGCCCTATCGTCTACAGTATCATATTCTCTATCCTATCCAAACCTTTATCCTATCCGATCCTCTATCATATCCGATCCACTATCATATCCTATCCTCTATCCTATCCTATCCTCTATCCTATCCTATCCTCTATCCTATAATATCATCTGTCCTATCCTATCCTCTATCCTACCCAATCCCCTATCCTATCCTCTATCGTATTCTATGCTCTATCCTATCCTATCCTCTATCGTATCCTATCGTCTATCCTATCATATCCTCTATCCTATCCTACCCTCTATCCTATCCTTTCGTATCCTCTATCGCATCCTATACTCTATCCTATCCTATCCTCTATCCTATCCTATCCTCTATGCTATACTATCCTCTATCATATCCTATCCTCTATCCTATCCTATCCTCTATCCTATCCTATCCTCTATCCTATCCTATCCTCTATCCTATCCTATCCTCTATAATATCGTATCCTCTATCATATCCTATCCTCATTCCTATAATATCATCTGTCCTATCCTATCCTCTATCCTATCCAATCCCCTATCCTATCCTCTATCGTATCCTATGCTCTATCCTATCCTATCATCTATCCTATCCTATCCTCTATCGTACCCTATCCTCTATCCTATCCTATCATCTATCCTATCCTATCCTCTATCCTATCCTATCCTCTATCATACCCTATCCTCTATCCTATCCTATTCTCTATCCTATCTTATCCTCTATCTTATCCTATCCTCTATCATATCCTATCCTATCCTCTATCCTATCCTATCATCTATCCTATCCTATCCTCTATCCTATCCTATCCTCTATCATATCCTATCCTCTATCCTATCCTATCCTCTATCCTATCTTATCCTCTATCTTATCCTATCCTCTATGCTATCCTATCCTCTGCCCTATCCTATCCTCTATCCTATCCTATCCTCTATCCTAACCTATCATCTATCCTATCCTATCCTATCCTCTACCGCCTCTTATCCTGTATCCGATCCAATCCCCTATCGTCTACCGTATCATATTCTCTATCCTATCCAATCCACTATCCTATCCGATCCACTATCATATCCTATCCTCTATCCTATCCTATCCTCTATCCTATCCTATCCTCTATCCTATCCTATCCTCTATCCTATCCTATCCTCTATCCTATCCTATCCTCTATCCTATCCTATCCTATATCCCAACCTATCGTATCCTATCCTCTATCCTATCCTATCCTCTATCCTATCCAATCCCCTATCCTATCCTCTATCCTATCCTATCCTCTATCCTATCCTATCCTCTATCCTATCTTATCCTCTATCTTATCCTATCCTCTATCATATCCTATCCTCTATCCTATCCTATCCTCTATCCTATCCAATCCACTATCCTATCCGCTATCCGATCCTATCCTCTATCCTATCCTATCCTCTATCCTATCCTATCCTCTACCCTATCCTATCCTCTATCCTATCCTATCCTCTATCCTATCCAATCCCCTATCCTATCCTCTATCCTATCCTATCCTCTATCCTATCCTATCATCTATCCTATCCTATCCTCTATCCTATCCTATCCTCTATCATACCCTATCCTCTATCCTATCCTATCCTCTATCCTATCTTATCCTCTATCTTATCCTATCCTCTATCATATCCTATCCTATCCTCTATCCTATCCTATCCTCTATCCTATCCTATCCTCTATCCTATCCTATCCTCTATCCTATCCTATCCTCTATCCTATCCTATCCTCTATCCTATCCTATCCTCTATCCTATCCTATCCTCTATCCTATCCTATCCTCTATCCTATCCTATCCTCTATCCCATCCTATCGTATCCCCTATCGTACCCTATCCTCTATCCTATCCTCTATCCTATCCAATCCCCTATCCTATCCTCTATCCTATCCGATCCACTATCATATCCTATCCTCTATCATATCCTATCCTCTATCCTATCCTATCCTCTATCCTACCCTATCCTCTATCGTCTCCTATCATCTATCCTATCCTATCCTCTATCATATCCTATCGTATCCCCTATCGTATCCTATCCTCTATCCTATCCTATCCTCTATTATATCCTATCCTCTATACTATCCTATCCTCTATCCTATTCTATCCTCTATCCTATCCTATCCTTTATTCTATCCAATCCCCTATCCTATCCTCTATCCGATCCTATCCTCTATCCTATCCTATCCTCTATCCTATCCTATCATCTATCCTATCCTATCCTCTATCCTATCCTATCCTCTATCATATCCTATCCTCTATCCTATCCAATCCTCTATCCTATCCTATCCTCTATCCTATCCTATCGTATCCTCTATCCTATCCTAACGTATCCTCTATCCTATCCTATCCTCTATCCTATCCTCTATCCTATCCTATCCTCTATCGTATCCTATGCTCTATCCTAACCTATCCTCTATCCTATCCTATTCTCTATCCTATCCTATCCTATCCTCTACCGTCTCCTATCCTGTATCCGATCCAATGCCCTATCGTCTACAGTATCATATTCTCTATCCTATCCAAACCTTTATCCTATCCGATCCTCTATCATATCCGATCCACTATCATATCCTATCCTCTATCCTATCCTATCCTCTATCCTATCCTATCCTCTATCCTATAATATCATCTGTCCTATCCTATCCTCTATCCTATCCAATCCCCTATCCTATCCTCTATCGTATCCTATGCTCTATCCTATCCTATCCTCTATCCTATAATATTCTCTATCCTATCCTATCGTATCCTCTGTCCTATCCTATCCTCGATCCTATCCTATCCTCTATCGTATCCTATCGTCTGTCCTATCATATCCTCTATCCTATCCTACCCTCTATCCTATCCTTTCGTATCCTCTATCGCATCCTATACTCTATCCTATCCTATCCTCTATCCTATCCTATCCTCTATGCTATCCTATCCTCTATCATATCCTATCCTCTATCCTATCCTATCCTCTATCCTATCCTATCCTCTATCCTATCCTATCCTCTATCCTATCCTATCCTCTATAATATCGTATCCTCTATCATATCCTATCCTCATTCCTATAATATCATCTGTCCTATCCTATCCTCTATCCTATCCAATCCCCTATCCTATCCTCTATCGTATCCTATGCTCTATCCTATCCTATCATCTATCCTATCCTATCCTCTATCGTACCCTATCCTCTATCCTATCCTATCATCTATCCTATCCTATCCTCTATCCTATCCTATCCTCTATCATACCCTATCCTCTATCCTATACTATTCTCTATCCTATCTTATCCTCTATCTTATCCTATCCTCTATCATATCCTATCCTATCCTCTATCCTATCCTATCCTCTATCCTATCCTATCCTCTATCGTATCCTATCCTCTATCCTATTCTATCCTCTATCCTATCCTATCCTCTAACCTATCCTATCCTCTATCCTATCCTATTCTCTATCCTATATTATCGTATCCTCTGTCCTATCCTATCCTAGATCCTATCCTATCCTCTATCGTATCCTATCGTCTATCCTATCATATCCTCTATCTTATCCTATCCTCTATCCTATCCTATCCTCTATCCTATCCTATCCTCTATCCTATCCTATCCTCTATCCCATCCTATCGTATCCTACCCTCTATCCTACCCTTTCGTATCCTCTATCGCATCCTATCCTCTATCCTATCCTATCCTCTATCCTATCCTATCCTCTATACTATCCTATCCTCTATCCTATCCTATCCTGTATCGTATCCTATCCTGTATCCTATCCTATCCTCTATAATATCGTATCCTCTATCATATCCTATCCTCATTCCTATAATATCATCTGTCCTATCCTATCCTCTATCCTATCCAATGCCCTATCCTATCCTCTATCCTATCCTGTCCTCTATCCTTTCCTATCCTCTATCCTATTATATCCTCTATCGTATCCTATCCTCTATCCTATCCTATCCTCTATCCTATCCTATCCTCTATCCTATCCTATCCTCTATCCTATCCTATCCTCTATCCTATCCTATCCTCTATCCTATCCTATCCTCTATCCCATCCTATCGTATCCTCTATCGTACCCTATCCTCTATCCTATCCTCTATCCTATCCAATCCCCTATCCTATCCTCTATCCTATCCGATCCACTATCATATCCTATCCTCTATCATATCCTATCCTCTATCCTTTTTTTTTTTTTTTTTTTATCGTGAGGAAATGTTTTATACATACCCCGACTCCCTGGGGGAAGCCGGGGTTATGTGGGATTCTCTCCGGGGGGCGGAGCCCCCGGAGACTACCCACTAAAACCTCACGCCCACCTAAGCTACACGGGAGGTGCCTGGATCACGCGAGTACTCAACAGGACACCCCCCAGCTATCATCATACCCCGGGGGAGGGGGTTAGCCTCCCCCACTGCCTACGCTATAAGACCCCGGGCGGAGGGACCCGCCCGGTGTCCCCATCCCTGGAGCCTTTGGATTGGGCTTCCCGAGCCCCAGCTCGGTCCACCCACAGCTCCCGGAGTCCTCGTGCCCCGCTCGGGGCCAGTGTCCCGAAGGAACCAGCCCCGGCCGAGGCAGGAAGACGCCGCCACCGGAAGGAAGGGCCGTCGGAGGCGTGATCCGGCACGCCCCGACCCTTCCTCACCCAATACCCCCCACGGATCCCCCTCCCCAATCGGGGAGGGACGGACCGACACCCCCCTACACCGGGAAACTAACCCGGGGGGTGTCGGCCTATCACGGGGGGAGCTATGCTCCCCCCCGGGGGCCCGGGTCAGCTCACACCCCGGGCCCCCGAGTTATCCGCCCCCAGTTGTGGGGGCATAACAGGGCGCGGGGAGACTCCCCGCGCCAGACCCCCTCTACCCCCCACCACCGGGGGCACACGTTGGCGCGGGGGAGAACCCCGCGCCATCCCACCCCTCTCCGCCCCCCTCCTGGGGGGCACACGTCGGCGCGGGGGTCGTCCCCGCGCCCACACTCTCCTCGCGGAGCCCGGGTCCCGTTCCCGGGCCCGCTCGGCGGCCTCCTTCTGCTTCATCACTTCCTCGCAGAAGGAGGCCACCGCCTCCCACGACCCCACGCTGCCGACCATGTGGTCGACCACGGTCGACAGCGCGAGGTCCCACCCGCCCACTGCGGCTCTCAGGGCACGGCGCGGCCCGGCCCAAGCCGGGCATTCCTCCAGGGTATGCCGCGCCGTGTCTACATCTTCGCCGCAGTGGTGGCACTGCGCCGTCGGCTCCCGCCCCATTCTGTGCAGGTACTCTCCAAAACAGCCATGGCCGGAGAGCACCTGCGTGAGGCGGAAGGTCAACCTTCCCCGCCTCCTGCACCATACATAAAATATGGGCAGGAGGGCCCGGACAATCGGACGTGTGGAGGGCGTTAACAGCGCCCTCCACTCCGAAAAGCTTTCCGTCCGGGCCTGGCTTTTCTGGCCCTCGAGCTCCAACTCCTCCTCGCGCGCGAGTTCAACCCCCGGCGGGCGGCGGAAGGAGCGGGCGATCTGGTATAACTTCGCCCGCTCCGCCGCCACCACAGTGAAGGGTGGAATCACGGCGAGGAGTCCCGCCGCCTCGGTGGAGATGGTGCGGTACCCCCGTATGACCCGCAAGGCCAGCCGCCGCCGCACTCTTTCCAAGAGTTTGCGGCTGGGCGTGCTGGCCTCGAGCGAGCGGTGCCACACGGGGGCCCCATACAGGGCTATAGACCGCACCACCTCCATATAGAGGCGGCGTACTTTCAAATCCGGCCCCCCGACATTTGGCAGCAGCCGCGCCAATGCGGCCGCCGTCTTCTCTAGTCGGGGGGCGAGGAGCTCGAAGTGTCCATCGAATCGCCAGCGGCCGTCTATGATCAGGCCCAGGTACCTTATCCTGGGCCTGATCGCGACGGAGGTTTCAGCGACGCGAACCCGGAGATCTCGACCACGGGGTAGCCGCCACGGCCGAGGCGATCCATACATCCAGATCGCCTCGGTCTTTGCGGCGGCCACGGTCAGTCCCATCCCCCGGATTCGCCCGACCACGCAGTCCAGGGCGGCCTCACACAGGTGCCTGGTCCTCCTCCAGTCCCCCCCCTCGGCATAAACCAGGGTGTCATCCGCATAGCAGATGACACCCGTATCCGGGGGGAGGACAACCCGCAGCACCGCGTCGTACGCCAAGTTCCACAGGAGCGGTCCGAGGACCGACCCCTGCGGGACGCCGCGGTGCGTCTCCCTCGTGTGCACAACGCTATACCGGCCGGTAAACACCACCTCTCTGCCGCGGAGATAGTCGCCGACCACCTTCCGGAGATAGGGGCGCACCTGGAAATATTCCATCGCCCCCACTATCTCCCTCCAGGGCAGGGCGTTGAAGGCGTTAGATATATCCAACGACACGGCTATCAACACCCTGCCCCGAGCGACAGCCCGCTCCCGGAGGAGGCGCAGACGCTCCAGGGCGTCAATTGTGGAGCGCCCCCTCCGGAATCCATACTGGCTGTCGCTCAGGTCGGGACCACCCCGCGACAGATGCCCGACGAAGCGGGCGGCAATTATTCTTTCGAACAGCTTGCCCGCCTCGTCGAGTAAACACACCGGCCGGTAAGCAGAGGGAGACTCTGCGGGTTTCCCCTCCTTTTGGAGGAGAACCAGGCACGCTTTCTTCCACTCTTTGGGGAAGACTCCCCGGCGCAGGCTCGCGTCCATGACGCTCCTGAACGCCGGGGCGAGGACCTCCAGAGCTAAGGCCATTATACCACCGGGAACCCCATCGGGGCCAGGGGTCTTCTTGCCCCCGGCCCGGAGCTCCCGGATGGCCTGGTACAGCTCCCACCCAGTGACCCGGAACTCGTCCGACCATTCAATGGCCGGACCCGGGGCGCGCTCCCTCCCCCCCTCACTCAGGGGGAAGAGGGTATCCACTACGCGCCCCAGAAGTTCCGGGTCTAACCGCTCCGTGACCGGGGACGCCCAGGGGCGGAGCTTCCCAAGCACCGCCTTATACGGGCGCCCCCACGGATCCTCACGGAGGGTGAGCAGGAGCTCATCCCAGGCCTTGGCCTTAGCAGCGGCAATCGCACGCTTGAGGGCCACGGCCGCCGATCTGTACTCCCTGTACAGCTCGGCGACCCTCGGCTCCGCGTCGCCGCCCAGAAAATGGCGGCGACGGGCGCGGGCATACCGGCGGCGGGCTCGGCCGGCCGAACTGCGGAGTTCGGCCAGCTCCCCCGACCACCAGTAAACTGACTTTCTCGGGGGCTGAGCTCGGACCCGGGGCATCGCCACGTCACAGATCATCTGCAACGCGCCCCGGATCCAAGCCGCCCCCTCGTCTGCCTCGCGCTCCCTGGCCGAAGGCCAGGCGGAGCCGATAATCGCGGCCCTCAGGAGGTCCCCGTCCAGTCGTTTCAGCGCCCATCTGGGCGCTGACGGGGTGCCACGTCGGAGGGGCGTGTCCAATGGCGAGTCCGAGACCACAGCCACGTCCATCAGGACGTAGCTGTGGTCCGACAAGGTCTCTCCACTCCAGACCCGCCAATTGGACACACGGCGCGAGGCGGCGGCCGTCGCGAATGACACGTCCACTATGGACCAGCCATTCCACCTCACGCACGTAGGCACGGAGCCCCGGTTTAACAACCGGAGCTCCATCCCCTCCGCCCAGTCTTCCAGGACTCCGCCTCGGGCGTTGGTCCCGGGGTTACCCCAGGTGGAGGACCTCGCATTGAGGTCCCCCAGGACCAACACTGGACCGGCTGTATACGGGGCTATCATAAGCCCCAGCCGGTCCAGGAACATCCCTAATTCGGCGGAGCCATAGCTGGGTGAGCTGTAGCACCCCACGACCAGAAATCTCCCCCACTTTACCATCACCATCCCCCTGCCCCGTTCGACCACGGAGCAGGGGGGCACAGTCGCCGAGTGGCGACGCCACCATATCGCCACGGAGCCGTCATCGTCCCCGGACCAGTGTGGGTGGTCCGGGACTCTGTACGGCTCCGTGGCGACGGCCAGGCCAACCCCCCACTCCTCCAGGCACTGGACCATCAGGTCCTGCGCTCGGTGGCAGTGGTTGAGGTTGGCGTGGAGTACCGGGAGAGGGGACCTGCGCGGAGTGTGGGCCATTAGTTGGCCTCTGTGCTGGTCCCCTCCTCTGCGGTCCCGCTAGGGCCCGCCTCCACCTCCATCGTCTCCCCCTCATTTGGGTTTGGGGGAGCGGCCGACTTCCCCCCCCCCCGGGGTAATCGGCGCCGCGCTTTTGGGGGACGCCACACCGTCCCCCTTTGCGCCCTTCTTCTTTTTGGGCGGCGGGGAGCACGCCTTGCTCCCCACCTTGTGGCCCGCCGGCCTGCCTACCGCAGCGCACACCACGCAGTGTGGTGGCGCCCTGCATTCCACCGCCCGGTGGCTGGCGTCCCCGCAGCGGTAACAGTGACCGCTGCGGTCGACATCCGCAGTGCATCGCTGCCGTACATGGCCTAGGGCCAGGCAGCGAAAACACTGCAACGGACGCGGAGCCAAGACTACCACCTGGGCGGTGGACCACCCCACTCGCACCCTGCCGGCCTTTTCTATGGCCAGCGCGGCCACGGCCGGGCACTGTACCCAAACAGTGCCGAGTCCGTTGGGCGGAGCTTTGAGCTCGCCCACCCTGACGGACTCGGCGGCACAGCCCCCGGCCTCCGCCACCGCCGCCGTCACCTCCTGGGGGGTGACCGACACCTCCAGGCCCGTGAGGCGAAACTCCGCCTTTTTGACGGGCCTGGAGACCCTCACCTCCATCCCTCCCAGGACGGTGGCCATCCTGGCCGCCAGGGCGTCGGCCTTCGGGCCCCCGTCGGCACCAGGGACCTCAATAATGAGGCCCCCGGTGACCGCCCGCTTCCAATTCAGGGCCCCGATGCCTAGGGCATCTAAGTTGATGCCCTGGCGCGCCCTCCTCACGGCCTCCTCATACGAGGCCTTGCTCCCCTCGGGGACGGTCAAGGTGACCGCCGCCGCGCGGGGAGGGGCCTTCACCCTGGCCACTGGTTTCCCCCCCCCCCCTCGGGGCGGGGGCAACGGCCTTCCTGGCCTTGGAGGTGCCGGCCGCGGATGCCGCAGCCTGGGACGCAGCCTTGGCCTTGCCCTTTCCCTTCTTCCTGACGACTTCTGACCAGGTATCCCCTTTATCGGGGACACCCGGTGCTGGCGGAGAAGGGGCGGGGGCCGGGGTGGCGACGGGGGCGCTCCCCCCCGCAGAATTTCCGCCTTTCTTCTTCTTCTTCTTCTTCTTCTTCTTTCCCGCCCCTCCCGACGCCGGGGTAGGAGCGGGTGCAGGCGTCGGCGGCGCCGGCGCAGGGGCGGGCCGCGGCGGCGTCGGAGGCGCCGGCGGTAGTGGCTGAGATGCCCCGCACGCGCCAACCACGCGACGCAAATCCCTCCGCAGTTCCTCGCGGAGGGATCTCAGACCCTCCTCCATGAGGGCCCGCATCTGCGCCATAACGTCCGATGCGGGCGCCATGGTGGCCACGCCGGCGCCGGGAGCCGGCAGGAGAGGAGCGTCCCGCAACCGCTTTACGGCCATCAGTTCTCCCCTGATGGCCTCCAGCGATTCGCGGGTCCCTCGGAGCTCCCTCTCCAACGCCGCGCATCTCTCCCGGAGAGCGCTCTCCCCGGGGCTCGCTACGGGCGTAACGCAGGAGCAAGCCGCAGGGTGTCCACCCTGGACACCCCTACGGTCCATCTCCCGCGCGCATGCCTTGATGTCGCCGGAGGCTTCCCGGAAGGCCTTAAGGTACGTGCCCTTAAGATTGCCGGACCTCTCGGCCAGCTCGCGGACCTCGTCGGACCGCTCTACCATTAGAGCGGTCAGCTCCCCGGGGAGCAGGCTCCGTATATCCGGCCGCGCTGGATCCTCCAGACGCTCACGCTCGCGATCCCGCTTGCGCTTTTTCCCAGCGCCACTGGAGGAGGCTGTCACGGAGATGATCGACAGCCCGTCATCCTCCAGGTCCGGGATCGGAGTCCCCCTCCCGGGCCGGGGCCTGAGATCCCGGGGAACCGGAAGAAGCGGCGGTCCCATCACCAACGGCGTGGGTACCGCCGGGGCCGGCTGCCCCATAACCTGTGGTGGCACAGGTGCCACCACAGCTCCCCCCTCAACCACTTCCGGGTGTGGTTCCCCCTCCTTGCCCTCTACATTTTTATTTAAAACTGAGTCCATAATTCGTCCCACGAGAATGGCGGGAATGAAGGTCCACCCGGGCAGAGGCCCCACTACCCGGGTAAGGCTATATACGCACTGGAGGCGCCAGGTATCCAGTGGTGGTTGGTGCGCTCGCGACTGGTGTACCCCACCAGCCACGCCCCGTTACCAGGGCGTACCCTCTCACCGCGCACCGAAGCTTAGGGTTGGGGATTTTTTATAGAGGTTATCATCCTCGCGGCCCGGCCGGTTAAGGCAAGACCACCGTTCCGGTAAAACATGACCACCGGTTTACGGCAAGGGCCCTGCGGCGACCTCCCCGGTCGTTATCGCAGGACCCATTCCGCGGTTTTTTCATCCCTCCATGTGAGCCTTACCGGCAAGGGAGGCCCTGCCAGGATCCGAAGATCCCGCCGGCATCGCCTCACACATCATTGGGACTACTTCCCGCGGAATACCCCTCGCTCCGTTAGCAACACACAACTATGTGTGTTCCCAGGGACCACCACGAGGAGGTGGAGCGTAGAGGATTTTAGGGATATGACCGCCACCACTGTGGCATACCTAGTAGTGGTTCCGAGTCACCACTACTAAGCCCATATCCCCTCGGTCCCCTCCTATCCTCTATCCTATCCTATCCTCTATCCTATCCAATCCCCTATCCTATCCTCTATCGTCTCCTATGCTCTATCCTATCCTATACTCTATCCTATCCTATCCTCTATCCTATCCTATCCTCTATCCTATCCTATCCTCTATCCTATCCAATCCCCTATCCTATCCTCTATCCTATCCTATCCTCTATAGTATCCTATCCTCTATCCTATCCTATCCTCTATCCTTTCCTATCCTCTATCCTATTATATCCTCTATCGTATCCTATCCTCTATCCTATCCTATCCTCTATCCTATCCTATGCTCTATCCTATCCTATCCCCTATCCTATCTTATCCTCTATCTTATCCTATCCTCTATCCTATTCTATCCTCTATCCTATCCTATCCTCTATCCTATCCTATCCTCTATCCCATCCTATCGTATCCTCTGTCCTAACCTATCCTAGATCCTATCCTATCCTCTATCGTATCCTATCGTCTGTGGCGGCCCGCGCAAAGAGCACGCCGACCACCGACAAACATACATTGTGTACGCGGCGGCGACCGTCCTCGGAAAGCCGCAGAGAAACACGTGAAGATCGGCTTCGGGGACGGTCGCCATCTGTTAAACAATCGACTGACGCGAGGGAGAATCGGTCGGTCGAAGGCATGCGATCGACACTCGCTCGCGAACGTCGGTATAGGACGGTTGACGGTCCACCGACGAATAAAGACGTATACCCGCGAACGCGGCCTCAGTCATTTCACCCGACTCCCACATAATTGGTGACCCCGACGTGATCTGTCGCGCAAAGGCAGAGCGAACCGCGGTAGTGTGCAGTTCGGGTGCATAAAAAAAAAATGAATTACGGAACGCAGCGATGACTGACCCGCTAGCGCCCGGTAACGCCAACGTCGTACCCTTGGCGGGCGTAGCACGAGTGGCCATAAAAATCCCACCGTTCTGGGAAAAGAACCCACGAATATGGTTCCAGCAATTGGAATCCCAGTTCGTCCTGTCTGGGATCACGCAGGACGTCACAAAGTACCACTACGTCACAGCGAACTTGGAGAACAAGTACGCTGACGTAGTGGTCGACATTATCGGCAGCCCGCCGGAGGGCAATATGTACGAAACGCTCAAGACGGAGCTCATACGGCGAATCGCGGATTCCAAGGAACAGGACATCCGAAACCTGCTGGAACACGAGGAGATCGGGGACCGGAAGCCTTCCGTCTTCCTGCGACGCCTGCAGGGCCTCGCCGCCGGTGCCGTGACAGACGAGTTCCTGAAGACGCTGTGGATGGCGCGGCTGCCAACGAACGTACAAACTGTGCTGGTGACGAGACGGAAGGACCCGCTGTCCGACCTCGCGGCCCTCGCCGATGCCGTCGTCGAGGTGTCGTCTCGTCCGCAGGTCAACGCCGCATCGACGAGTCGAATGGACGAGACCCAGGCGTTGATAGCGGAACTCCGCCGCGAAATCGCGGCCCTTCGCGTCGGTATGGACACCCGCCGCGCGCGGTCCAAGTCGCGCGGTCCTCGCGAAAGAAGGGCGTCGAAGTCGCGAAGCCGAAGCGACGAGGTACCACCTGGTGACGGCAGATGCTGGTACCACTGGAAGCACGGTCCCGCCGCGAGGAAGTGCCGCGACCCGTGTTCCCAGGCGACGGAAAACCGGCGGGACGGTCGTTGATGGCGGCGAACGACTCTGCGCCGGCTACAAGCCGCCTGTTCGTGACGGATCGGACAACGAAAATCACCTTCATGGTGGACACAGGATCCGACCTGTGCGTTTTCCCGCGTTCGCGTGTGAGTGGTGCACGCGAAAGGACGGCATATGAACTTTACGCCGCGAACGGTTCAACGATCACGACGTACGGCTCCGTGAGGTTCGCGTTGAACTTCGGCCTGCGTCGGGACTTTTCGTGGCGGTTTGTGATCGCGGACGTTACAACCCCGATAATCGGCGCCGATTTTTTGAGCCATTACGGACTCCGAGTCGATATGCGCGCGAAAAAACTAATAGACGGTGTCACGACGCTGTCGGCGGCTGGTCGTATAGTGACGTGTTGTGCCGATAGCGTGAAGGCGATTTCCGGTGAGTCCACCTACCACAGGATCCTCGCGGGATTCCCGGACCTCACGCGGCCGTCGGGAGGACACCGCACGGCCAAACACGCGACGAAGCACCACATCCGGACGACGCCAGGCCCGCCGGTATCGTGCAAGCCCCGTCGGCTGGCCCCGGATAAACTCCGCATCGCTAAGGCGGAATTCGAGGCGATGGTGAGGGACGGAACAGCGCGCCGATCCGAAAGCTGTTGGTCATCGGCCCTACACCTGACACCGAAGAAAAGCGGCGAGTGGCGACCGTGCGGGGATTACCGCGCATTAAACGCGAGAACAATCGCGGACAAATATCCGGTGCCGCACATCGAAGATTTCGCGCAGCGCTTGGGGGGAAAAAGCGTGTTTTCTACGATAGACTTGGTGCGCGCATACAACCAGATACCGGTGAACCCGCAGGACATCGCGAAAACCGCGATCACGACCCCGTTTGGTCTATTTGAATTCCCCTGGATGTCTTTCGGACTTCGAAACGCAGCGCAGACATTCCAGCGGTTTATGGACGAAGTGTTACGCGGCCTCGACTGGTGCTACGTTTACATAGACGATATTCTGGTCGCATCGAGCTCAGTCGAGGAACACGAAGAGCACCTACGCGAACTTTTTTCCCGCCTAAACGAGTACGGGGTGCTCGTCAATTGTGCGAAGTGTGTGTTCGGTGCGCCGGAGGTGACGTTTCTCGGCTACGCAGTGTCCGCGCACGGTACCCGACCGCTTCCAGAGAAAGTCGAAGCGATTCGAACTTTCCCGCGCCCGGAAACGGTGAAAGAGCTTCGACAGTTTCTGGGCGTAATAAACTTTTATCGACGATTCGTGCGAACGGCCGCCGAGATGCAGGCGCCACTCAACGCGGCCCTCCAGGGTAACGTGAAGGGACGAGCACCGGTGACATGGACTCCGGAGCGAATCGAGGCCTTCGAGAGGTGCAAGGAAAGCCTGGCGCACGCAGCTCTTCTGGCCCATCCCGACACCACGCTGCCCCTTGCGATCTTCAGCGACGCATCGGATTTCACGGTAGGCGCTGCGTTGCAGCAGCGGTCACGCGACGGATGGCAGCCGTTGGCTTTCTTTACAAAGAAGTTAACGGCGGCCGAGCGCAAATACAGTCCGTATGATCGGGAACTGCTCGCGATATACAAGGCTGTACGGTATTTTCGGCATATGGTCGAGGGTCGCGAATTCACGGTTTTTACCGACCATAAGCCCATAACTTTCGCGTTCGCGCAGCGCCCCGAAAAACATACGCCGCGACAGTTCCGCTATCTGGACCTCATCGGCCAATTCACGACCGACATTCGGCATGTGGCCGGTCGAGACAACGTGGTCGCCGATGCTCTGTCCCGGATAGCGGAGATCTCTACCGCGATAGATTACGCGAAACTCGCGAAATCGCAGCGAGAGGACGAGGAGCTCCGAACGCTCCTGCGATCACCCGACTCCTCTCTTAATATCAAGAAAATTGATTTACCGAGCGACAACACCGAGTTGTACTGCGACGTTTCGACTTCCGCGTTACGACCATTCGTAACGAGGGAGTTCCGAGAACACGTGTTCACGTCGCTACACAATCTTGCGCACCCCGGTGCCAAGGCGACCGCGAAATTGGTCGCACAAAGATTCGTTTGGCCAGGTATGCAAAAAGATTGCAAAGCCTGGGCACGAGCGTGCGTACCATGCCAACGGGCGAAAACGGGTAGACACGTGTCTGCTCCGGTCGGTACTTTTCGAACTCCTTCGGCGCGTTTCGAACACGTCCACGTGGACATAGTAGGCCCGTTGCCGATGTCGAGGGGATATCGATACTGCGTGACGTGCGTCGATCGTTACACGCACTGGCCGGAGGCGTTCCCCGTCGAAAACATCACCGCCGAGACGGTGGCGTACGCGTTATTTTCGGGGTGGATCGCCCGATACGGTACACCCCACCGAATCACTACCGATCAAGGGCGACAATTTGAATCTGCGTTGTTCAAGCAGTTGTCGCACCTTATCGGTACGAAACACCTCCGTACGACCGCGTACCACCCGGCGGCAAACGGCATGGTGGAGCGATTCCACCGCCAGCTGAAAGCGGCAATCGTTTGCCACGCGGACAGCTGGGCCGACGCGTTGCCGATCGTCCTTCTGGGCATTCGAGCCGCCTGGAAGGAGGACATTCAAGCGACCTCCGCCGAGATGGTTTACGGCGAACCGATTCGCCTACCGGGCGAGCTTCTTTCAGACCGGCGAGACGCGAACGTTAACGACGAGGCGTTCATCGCGAGATTACGCGAACATTTCCGTGGGTTGCGTCCGACGCCTGTAACGCGCCACGGAAAAAAGAAAACATTTGTATTCAAGGACCTCAATACGACGACGCAGGTGTTCGTGAGGCACGGCGCACTGAAAAGTGCTTTGCAGCCTGCGTACGACGGTCCTTACGAGGTGATTGAGCGGCACCCGAAACACTTTAACATTCGCGTTAAAGATCGAGTGGTTCCGGTGTCGTTAGATCGCCTCAAACCCGCGTACCTGCTAAACGACGACGAGCAGGGTACACCGGACAGGCCCTCGCCGCGGGGGGTCAACAGCGATGCTCCGGTCCCCAGTACGGGCGAGCGAATCGAACGCTCGACAAGATCGGGAAGGCGCGTTCATTTTCCCGACCGCTATGCGGCGACTCCTTAGATTTAGTCATTAGTGTAAGTAGTTTGTAAGCAACAATGTATATAGTATTGTAAATAGTAAACTTGTAGCGATAAATAAAAGCGAGCGAACCCCTAATTTCACCAAGGGGGGTGATGTGGCGGCCCGCGCAAAGAGCACGCCGACCACCGACAAACATACATTGTGTACGCGGCGGCGACCGTCCTCGGAAAGCCGCAGAGAAACACGTGAAGATCGGCTTCGGGGACGGTCGCCATCTGTTAAACAATCGACTGACGCGAGGGAGAATCGGTCGGTCGAAGGCATGCGATCGACACTCGCTCGCGAACGTCGGTATAGGACGGTTGACGGTCCACCGACGAATAAAGACGTATACCCGCGAACACGGCCTCAGTCATTTCACCCGACTCCCACACGTCTATCCTATCATATCCTCTATCTTATGCTATCCTCTATCCTATCCTATCCTCTATCCTATCCTATCCTCTATCCTATCCTATCCTCTATCATATCCTATCCTATCCTCTATCCTATCCTATCCTCTATCCTATCCTACCCTCTATCCTATCCTTTCGTATCCTTTATCGCATCCTATCCTCTATCCTATCCTATCCTCTATCCTATCCTATCCTCTATCCTATCTTATCCTCTATCTTATCCTATCCTCTATCCTATCCTATCCTCTGCCCTATCCTATCCTCTATCCTATCCTATTCTGTATCCTATCCTATCCTATCCTCTACCGCCTCTTATCCTGTATCCGATCCAATCCCCTATCGTCTACCGTATCATATTCTCTATCCTATCCAATCCACTATCCTATCCGATCCACTATCATATCCTATCCTCTATCCTATCCTATCCTCTATCCTATCCTATCCTCTATCCTATCCTATCCTCTATCCTATCCTATCCTCTATCCCATCCTATCGTATCCTCTATCGTACCCTATCCTCTATCCTATCCTCTATCCTATCCAATCCCCTATCCTATCCTCTATCCTATCCGATCCACTATCATATCCTATCCTCTATCCTATCCTATCGTATCCTCTATCGCATCCTATCCTCTATCCTATCCTATCCTCTATCCTATCCAATCCCCTATCCTATCCTCTATCGTATCCTATCCTCTATCCTATCCTATCCTCTACCCTATCTTATCCTCTATCCTATCCTATCCTCTATCCTAACCTATCCTCTATCCTATCCTATTCTCTATCCTATCCTATCCTATCCTCTACCGTCTCCTATCCTGTATCCGATCCAATCCCCTATCGTCTACCGTATCATATTCTCTATCCTATCCAATCCACTATCCTATCCGATCCACTATCATATCCTATCCTCTATCCTATCCTATCCTCTATCCTATCCTATCCTCTATCCTATCCTATCCTCTATCCTATCCTATCCTCTATCCCATCCTATCGTATCCTCTATCGTACCCTATCCTCTATCCTATCCTCTATCCTATCCAATCCCCTATCCTATCCTCTATCCTATCCGATCCACTATCATATCCTATCCTCTATCCTATCCTATCGTATCCTCTATCGCATCCTATCCTCTATCCTATCCTATCCTCTATCCTATCCAATCCCCTATCCTATCCTCTATCGTATCCTATCCTCTATCCTATCCTATCCTCTACCCTATCTTATCCTCTATCCTATCCTATCCTCTATCCTAACCTATCCTCTATCCTATCCTATTCTCTATCCTATCCTATCCTATCCTCTACCGTCTCCTATCCTGTATCCGATCCAATCCCCTATCGCCTATAGTATCATATTCTCTATCCTATCCAATCCTCTATCCTATCCGATCCTCTATCATATCCTATCCTCTATCCTATCCTATCCTCTATTATATCCTCTTCTCTATACTATCCTATCCTCTATCCTATCCTATCCTCTATCCTATCCTATCCTCTATCGTATCCTATCCTCTATCCTATCCTATCCTCTATCCTATCCTATCCTCTATCGTATCCTATCCTCTATCCTATTCTATCCTCTATCCTATCCTATCCTCTATCCTATCCTATCCTCTATCCTATCCTATTCTCTATCCTATCCTATCGTATCCTCTGTCCTATCCTATCCTAGATCCTATCCTATCCTCTATCGTATCCTATCGTCTATCCTATCCTATCCTCTATACTATCCTATCCTCTATCCTATCCTATCCTCTATCGTATCCTATCCTGTATCCTAACCTATCCTCTATAATATCGTATCCTCTATCATATCCTATCCTCATTCCTATAATATCATCTGTCCTATCCTATCCTCTATCCTATCCAATCCCCTATCCTATCCTCTATCGTATCCTATGCTGTATCCTATCCTATCCTCTATCCTATCCTATCCTATCCTCTATCCTATCCTATCCTATCCTCTGTCCTATGCTATCCTCTATCCTATCCTGTCCTCTATCCTTTCCTATCCTCTATCCTATTATATCCTCTATCGTATCCTATCCTCTATCCTATCCTATCCTCTATCCTATCCTATGCTCTATCCTATCCTATCCTCGATCCTATCTTATCCTCTATCTTATCCTATCCTCTATCCTATCCTATCATCTATCCTATCCTATCCTCTATCCTATCCTATCCTCTATCATATCCTATCCTCTATCCTATCCTATCCTCTATAATATCCTATCCTCTATCCTATCCTATCCTCTATAGTATCGTATCC
Source organism: Halictus rubicundus (assembly GCF_050948215.1). Lineage (NCBI taxonomy): Eukaryota > Metazoa > Arthropoda > Insecta > Hymenoptera > Halictidae > Halictus > Halictus rubicundus. The sequence goes on along the minus strand of NW_027488685.1, from coordinate 582,866 downwards.
TCTATCATATCCTATCCTCATTCCTATAATATCATCTGTCCTATCCTATCCTCTATCCTATCCAATCCCCTATCCTATCCTCTATCGTATCCTATGCTCTATCCTATCCTATACTCTATCCTATCCTATCCTCTATCCTATCCTATCCTCTATCCTATCCTATCCTCTATCCTATCCTATCCTATCCTCTGTCCTATGCTATCCTCTATCCTATCCTATCCTCTATCCTTTCCTATCCTCTATCCTATTATATCCTCTATCGTATCCTATCCTCTATCCTATCCTATCCTCTATCCTATCCTATGCTCTATCCTATCCTATCCCCTATCCTATCTTATCCTCTATCTTATCCTATCCTCTATCCTATCCTATCATCTATCCTATCCTATCCTCTATCCTATCCTATCCTCTATCATATCTTATCCTCTATCCTATCCTATCCTCTATCCTATCTTATCCTCTATCTTATCCTATCCTCTATCCTATCCTATCCTCTGCCCTATCCTATCCTCTATCCTATCCTATTCTGTATCCTATCCTATCCTATCCTCTACCGCCTCTTATCCTGTATCCGATCCAATCCCCTATCGTCTACCGTATCATATTCTCTATCCTATCCAATCCACTATCCTATCCGATCCACTATCATATCCTATCCTCTATCCTATCCTATCCTCTATCCTATCCTATCCTCTATCCTATCCTATCCTCTATCCTATCCTATCCTCTATCCCATCCTATCGTATCCTCTATCGTACCCTATCCTCTATCCTATCCTCTATCCTATCCAATCCCCTATCCTATCCTCTATCCTATCCGATCCACTATCATATCCTATCCTCTATCCTATCCTATCGTATCCTCTATCGCATCCTATCCTCTATCCTATCCTATCCTCTATCCTATCCAATCCCCTATCCGATCCTCTATCGTATCCTATCCTCTATCCTATCCTATCCTCTACCCTATCTTATCCTCTATCCTATCCTATCCTCTATCCTAACCTATCCTCTATCCTATCCTATTCTCTATCCTATCCTATCCTATCCTCTACCGTCTCCTATCCTGTATCCGATCCAATCCCCTATCGCCTATAGTATCATATTCTCTATCCTATCCAATCCTCTATCCTATCCGATCCTCTATCATATCCTATCCTCTATCCTATCCTATCCTCTATTATATCCTCTTCTCTATACTATCCTATCCTCTATCCTATCCTATCCTCTATCCTATCCTATCCTCTATCGTATCCTATCCTCTATCCTATCCTATCCTCTATCCTATCCTATCCTCTATCGTATCCTATCCTCTATCCTATTCTATCCTCTATCCTATCCTATCCTCTATCCTATCCTATCCTCTATCCTATCCTATTCTCTATCCTATCCTATCGTATCCTCTGTCCTATCCTATCCTAGATCCTATCCTATCCTCTATCGTATCCTATCGTCTATCCTATCCTATCCTCTATACTATCCTATCCTCTATCCTATCCTATCCTCTATCGTATCCTATCCTGTATCCTACCCTATCCTCTATAATATCGTATCCTCTATCATATCCTATCCTATCCTCTGTCCTATGCTATCCTCTATCCTATCCTGTCCTCTATCCTTTCCTATCCTCTATCCTATTATATCCTCTATCGTATCCTATCCTCTATCCTATCCTATCCTCTATCCTATCCTATGCTCTATCCTATCCTATCCTCGATCCTATCTTATCCTCTATCTTATCCTATCCTCTATCCTATCCTATCATCTATCCTATCCTATCCTCTATCCTATCCTATCCTCTATCATATCCTATCCTCTATCCTATCCTATCCTCTATAATATCCTATCCTCTATCCTATCCTATCCTCTATCCCATCCTATCGTATCCTCTATCGTACCCTATCCTCTATCCTATCCTCTATCCTATCCAATCCCCTATCCTATCCTCTATCCTATCCGATCCACTATCATATCCTATCCTCTATCGTATCCTATCCTCTATCCTATCCTATCCTCTATCCTATCCAATCCCCTATCCTATCCTCTATCCTATCCTATCCTCTATCCCATCCTATCATCTATCCCATCCTATCCTCTATCCTATCCTATCCTCTATCCTATCCTATCCTCTATCCTATCGTATCCTCTATCCTATCCTATCCTCTATACTATCCTATCCTCTATCCTATCCTATCCTCTATCCTATCCTATCCTCTATCCTATCCTATCCTCTATACTATCCTATCCTATCCTCTATCCTATCCTATCCTCTATCCTATAATATCATCTCTCCTATCCTATCCTCTATCCTATCCAATCCCCTATCCTATCCTCTATCGTATCCTATGCTCTATCCTATCCTATCCTCTATCCTATCCTATCCTCTATCCTATCCTATCCTATCCTCTATCCTATGCTATCCTCTATCCTATCCTATCCTCTATCCTATCCTATCCTCTATCCTATCCTACCCTCTATCCTATCCTATCGTATCCTCTATCGTATCCTATCCTCTATCCTATCTTATCCTCTATTATATCCTATCCTCTATACTATCCTATCCTCTATCCTACCCTATCCTCTATCCTATCCTATCCTCTGTCCTATCCTATCCTCTATCCTATCCTATTCTCTATCCTATCCTACCCTATCCTCTGTCCTATCCTATCCTCGATCCTATCCTATCCTCTATGGTATCCTATCGTCTATCCTATCATATCCTCTATCTTATCCTACCCTCTATCCTATCCTATCCTCTATCCTATCCTATCCTCTATCATATCCTATCCTCTATCCTCTCCTATCCTCTATCCTATCCTATCCTCTATCCTATCCTACCGTCTATCCCATCCTTTCGTATCCTCTATCGCATCCTATCCTCTATCCTATCCTATCCTCTATCATATCCTATCGTATCCCCTATCGTATCCTATCCTCTATCCTATCCTATCCTCTATTATATCCTATCCTCTATACTATCCTATCCTCTATCCTATTCTATCCTCTATCCTATCCTATCCTTTATTCTATCCAATCCCCTATCCTATCCTCTATCCGATCCTATCCTCTATCCTATCCTATCCTCTATAATATCCTATCCTCTATCATACCCTATCCTCATTCCTATAATATCATCTGTCCTATCCTATCCTCTATCCTATCCTATCCTCTATCATATCCTATCCTCTATCCTCTCCTATCCTCTATCCTATCCTATCCTCTATCCTATCCTACCGTCTATCCCATCCTTTCGTATCCTCTATCGCATCCTATCCTCTATCCTATCCTATCCTCTATCATATCCTATCGTATCCCCTATCGTATCCTATCCTCTATCCTATCCTATCCTCTATTATATCCTATCCTCTATACTATCCTATCCTCTATCCTATTCTATCCTCTATCCTATCCTATCCTTTATTCTATCCAATCCCCTATCCTATCCTCTATCCGATCCTATCCTCTATCCTATCCTATCCTCTATAATATCCTATCCTCTATCATACCCTATCCTCATTCCTATAATATCATCTGTCCTATCCTATCCTCTATCCTATCCAATCCCCTATCCTATCCTCTATCGTATCCTATGCTCTATCCTATCCTATCATCTGTCCTATCCTATCCTCTATCCTATCCAATCCCCCATCCTATCCTCTATCGTATCCTATGCTCTATCCCATCCTATCCTCTATCCTACAATATTCTCTATCCTATCCTATCGTATCCTCTGTCCTATACTATCCTCTATCCTATCCTATCCTGTATCCTATCCTATCCTCTATCATATCCTATCCTCTATCCTATCCTATCCTCTATCCTATCTTATCCTCTATCTTATCCTATCCTCTATCCTATCCTATCCTCTATCATATCCTATCCTCTATCCTATCCTATCCTCTATCCTATCCTATCCTCTATACTATCCTACCCTCCATCCTATCCTTTCGTATCCTCTATCGCATCCTATCCTCTATCCTATCCTATCCTCTATCCTATCCTATCCTCTATACTATCCTATCCTCTATCCTATCCTATTCTCTATCCTATCCTATCGTATCCTCTGTCCTATCCTATCCTCGATCCTGTCCTATCCTCTATCCTATCCTATCGTCTATCCTATCATATCCTCTATCTTATCCTATCCTCTATCCTATCCTATCCTCTATCCTATCCTATTCTCTATCCTATCCTATCGTATCCTCTGTCCTATCCTATCCTCGATCCTATCCTATCCTCTATCGTATCCTATCGTCTATCCTATCATATCCTCTATCCTATCCTACCCTCTATCCTATCCTTTCGTATCCTCTATCGCATCCTATCCTCTATCCTATCCTATCCTCTATCCTATCCTATCCTCTATACTATCCTATCCTCTATCCTATCCTATTTTTTTTTTTTTTTTTTTCGAGGAGGTAATCTCGTTACGGATACCCGAACCCCCCCCCCCGGGGGGGGGGGGTCCGGGTTATGTGGGACTCCTCGGCTGGTTGGTGCAACGCCGAGTATACCCACTAACTCCTCCCCGTCCGTCCCTAGACTCCTGGGGGCACCCGTGCTCTGCGCCCGCATGTCAATCCGGTGTGCCCCCGCCTTAGCATACCACCCAGGGGGGGGGACGCGGCCCCCTCCCGTACCTACTCTATCCGAAGGCACCACGCAACGGACGACGTGGCGCCTTCCCCCCCTGTTAGGCCGCCCGATGAGCATCCGAGCCCCCGCCCGAGATGCCCGGCGGCCTCCGGGGACGCCGTTGGTGACCGAGTGTAAGGGGATATCCGATCCCCCGCCTCGAGATCATCAAGGGCGTCCCCGCTCGCGTCAGAGGCGTCGCAACGGGGGTACGCCCCCGGGGCGTACCCTGCGCCGCCTCCCCCCCCCCTTTGGCCGGGATCGTGATTACGCTCCCGATCCCGTTCCGCAGCCTCCTTCCGCAGCATAACCCGCTCGCAGAAGGAAGCGAACCCCCTCCACGCCTCCTCGCCACCGGCTGCCGCAGCGACGACAGCCGGGAGCGAGAGGTCGTGGCCCACCGCGCGCCGCAGGGCACGGCGCTCTCCCCCCCATGCCGGACACTCCTCCAGAGTGTGTTGCGCCGTGTCCCGCGGCTCGCCGCAGTGGTGACACGCCTCCTCGGTCTCCCTCCCGATGCGACACAGGTAGTCGCCGAAGCACCCGTGCCCGCTCTTCACCTGCGTCACACGGTAGGAGACCCTATGCCCCATCCATCCCCTGTTCCATTGATCGAACACCGGGAGGATGGCCCGAACGGCCCGCCTCTCGCCCTCCCTCGCCCCGGGAAGGCTATCGCGCCACTCCCGGGCTGCGTGCCGCCGAGCATGTCGCCTGAGCTCATCCACCATGAGCCGCGCCTGATCCGGGGCCACCCCCCGGAGCCGGAGTTCCCTGGAGTGTGTATGCACATCCGCCAACACGCGGGCCTCCAGCTCGAGGGGGATCAGCCCCGACATCACCATCGCCGTCGCGTATGAAATGGTGCGGTACCCCCGCACGATGCCTATGGCCAGCCTGCGCTCGATGCGACGCAGCAGCGACCGTGTGCCGCCACTGCGCCCCCTAGCCAAGACATCGTGCGCCCATACAGGGGCTCCGTTCAGGACCAAAACTCGCACCACCACCGCGAACAGACGACGCACCCGTCCACAGGGTCCCCTGAGATTCGGGAGAAGGCGACCGAGCGCAGCGGTCGCCCTCTCCGCCCGGGGCGCCAGCGACTCAAGGTGGCGGTCAAAACGCCACCGGCCGTCAAGTTCGAGTCTCAGGTACCGCATCTGGGACCCGACCTTGACCATCCCCTCCCCCACGCAGATCCAGCACTGGGGAGGCGCCGCCAACCGGGCCGAGCGGAGAAACCACATGGCCCTGGTTTTCTCGACGGACACCTCTAGGCCCAGCGACCGGATCGCGCGCACCGCGCGCCACGCGCCGCGCTCCGCCAGGCAGATGGCCTCCTTCGCATACCTCCCGGTGGCCAATACCAGCGTTTCGTCGGCGTAACACGTCAGGCTGACCCCGGGAGGCATCTCCTCCCGCAGGACGCGATCGTACGCAAGATTCCACAGCAACGGGCCCAACACCGAGCCCTGCGGAACCCCGCGCACGACGCCCCTGCGCACCATCCCGTACCGGCCGGGATACTCTATACCCCTGTCGGAGAGATAGCTCCCGATTACCCTTCTGAGATACAGAGGCACCCGGTGGAAGACCAGGGCCTCCATTATCCGATCCCAGGGGACGGTGTTGAACGCGTTAGCGATATCCAAGGATATCGCCAACGCAACACCGCCCCCCCTCGTACAGGCCTCCGAGAGAGCCCTCACCCGCCGAATAGCGTCGACGGTGGAGAGACCCTCCCGGAAGCCGAATTGAACCCCGCTCAGATCGGGGACCCCTCCCGCCATCCTCTATCCTATCCTATCCTCTATCCTATCCTATCCTCTATAATATCGTATCCTCTATCATATCCTATCCTCATTCCTATAATATCATCTGTCCTATCCTATCCTCTATCCTATCCTATCCTCTATCCTACAATATCATCTGTCCTATCCTATCCTCTATCCTATCCAATCCCCTATCCTATCCTCTATCGTATCCTATGCTCTATCCCATCGTATCCTCTATCCTATAATATTCTCTATCCTATCCTATCGTATCCTCTGTCCTATCCTATCCTCGATCCTATCCTATCCTCTATCGTATCCTATCGTCTATCCTATCATATCCTCTATCCTATCCTACCCTCTATCCTATCCTTTCGTATCCTCTATCGCATCCTATCCTCTATCCTATCCTATCCTCTATCCTATCCTATCCTCTATGCTATCCTATCCTCTATCATATCCTATCCTCTATCCTATCCTATCCTCTATCCTATCCTATCCTCTATCCTATCCTATCCTCTATCCTATCCTATCCTCTATCCTATCCTATCCTCTATCCTACCCTATCCTCTATCCTATCCTATCCTCTATCCTATCCTATCCTCTATAATATCGTATCCTCTATCATACCCTATCCTCATTCCTATAATATCATCTGTCCTATCCTATCCTCTATCCTATCCAATCCCCTATCCTATCCTCTATCGTATCCTATGCTCTATCCTATCCTATCATCTATCCTATCCTATCCTCTATCCTATCCTATCCTCTATCCTATCCTATCCTCTATCCTATCCTATCCTCTATCCTATCCTATCCTGTATCCTATCCTATCGTATCCTCTATCGTATCCTATCCTCTATCCTATCCTATCCTCTATCCTATCCTATCCTCTATCCTATCCTATCCTCTATCCTATCCTATCCTCTATACTATCCTATCCTCTATCCCATCCTATCCACTATCCTATCCTATCCTCTATCCTATCCTATCCTCTATCCTATCCTATCCTCTATAATATCGTATCCTCTATCATATCCTATCTTCATTCCTATAATATCATCTGTCCTATCGTATCCTCTATCCTATCCAATCCCCTATCCTATCCTCTATCGTATCCTATGATCTATCCTATCCTATCCTCTATCCTATCCTATGCTCTATCCTATCCTATCCTATCCTCTATCGTAACCTATCCTCTATCCTATCCTATTCTCCATCCTATCCTATCCTATCCTCTACCGCCTCCTATCCTGTATCCGATCCAATCCCCTATCTTCTACCGTATCATATTCTCTATCCTATCCAATCCTCTATCCTATCCGATCCACTATCATATCCTATCCTCTATCCTATCCTATCCTCTATCCTATCCTATCCTCTATCCTATCTTATCCTCTATCCTATCCTATCCTCTATCCTATCCTATCGTATCCTCTATCGTATACTATCCTCTATCCTATCCTATCGTATCCTCTGTCGTATCCTATCCTCTATCCTATCCTATCCTATCCCCTATCCTATCCTATCCTCTATACTATCCTATCGTAACCTCTATACTATCCTATCGTAACCTCTATCGTATCCTATCCTCTATCCTATCCTATCCTCTATCCTATCTTATCCTCTATCCTATCCTATCCTCTATCCTATCCTATCGTATCCTCTATCGTATACTATCCTCTATCCTATCCTATCGTATCCTCTGTCGTATCCTATCCTCTATCCTATCCTATCCTCTATCCTATCCTATCCCCTATCCTATCCTATCCTCTATACTATCCTATCGTAACCTCTATCGTATCCTATCCTCTATCCTATCCTATCCTCTATCCTATCCAATCCCCTATCCTATCCTCTATCCTATCCTATCCTCTATCTTATCCTATCCTCTATCCTATCCTATCATCTATCCTATCCTATCCTCTATCCTATCCTATCCTCTATCATATCCTATCCTCTATCCTATCCTATACTCAATCCTATTTTATCCTCTATCTTATCCTATCCTCTATCCTATCCTCTATCCTATCCTATCCTCTATCCTATCCTATCCTCTATCATATCCTATCCTCTATCCTATCCTATCCTCTATCCTATCCTATCCTCTATCGTCTCCTATCATCTATCCTATCCTATCCTCTATCATATCCTATCGTATCCCCTATCGTATCCTATCCTCTATCCTATCCTATCCTCTATTATATCCTATCCTCTATACTATCCTATCCTCTATCCTATTCTATCCTCTATCCTATCCTATCCTTTATTCTATCCAATCCCCTATCCTATCCTCTATCCGATCCTATCCTCTATCCTATCCTATCCTCTATCCTATCCTATCCTCTATCCTATCCTATCCTCTATCATATCCTATCCTCTATCCTATCCAATCCTCTATCCTATCCTATTGTAACGTCCTAAAAATCCCCGAGCTATACCAGATCATATTCCATTCGACACCACAGCATTTCCCGAGTCATTTGCACAAGTCAGCATTCCCCGAGCATTCACCTCGACACCACAGCATTTCTCGATACACGCGTACGCAACAGCATTAGTCAAATCACATCCGCCTGATTTCGAAAGCCCCCAAAAAAATGCATTACTAATCAATAAGGTCAAGCTATAAGTATGGGAACATTCCCAGGGCAGTCAATCTTGGCTGAACCTCCGTTTTGTAACTTTGTCTTAAATAAACTTATACTTTTTGTCAGTAAAGAACGGGATAAAGAGCTGGGTAACTCCCACTCTCCTTCTTTCAAGTATTTTCACCCAGTTTACGTCACATTTTGGCGATCCTGCCAGGATAGTGCAAATCGATCTTCAAGTAAACCAACGACAACTCTACTACGGAAGAGCCACTCCTTGGGACTACGGTCAACTCTGAAGACAACTGCACTATAACGAATCCAGTGAACCAGTCGATTTGGAGCTTTCTACGGAACCGCCCCGTGCTACGGCAATCACTAAGGTAAAACTCTGGCTTCATTTATTTATTACCGCGTAAGAGGTAGTAGCATCAGCAGTCAAGATTCAAGACGACGAAAAGGTTACAATAATGACAAAGAACGGAGAACAAGCTTCAACCTCTACAGGTGTAGACCCCAATCTAAGAGCAATCCTAGATGCTATGCAAAAGCAAAACGAACGACATGAAAAAGAAATGTCGGAAGTTCAAAGGCAATTCGTGCTACTAACGAAACAAGCTGACGAAGAAAATAAAAAACGTATTAGGGAAATAGAGATCCTCGGCAAGAACCTCGCTGATCAACGGATGGGCGTAAGTATTAGAACAGTGACAACTGACGAGTTCGGATCCCTAATAACGGGCGACGATGGTGCAAGTACAGCCATACAACAAGAACGAGCTGAACAAACCACCACAACTCGAACAGCACCACCGATAGTCACAATCAATAATGATGTGAACGATGAAGCTTCTGAACGAACAACAGACTGTACTCCAACGCTACGAGCCAAGGATGCTATACGGTATATTCCAACGCTAAACGGAGATGACGATATTGGGGTAGAAGATTTTATTAAAGAAGTACGTTCCATGCGCAACATGTGCACCGAAAAAGAATTGCTATTAAAAGCCATTAAAGTAGAGAAAATCATTGGGAAAGCGGCCCAAGGGATACGAAATTTACAAATAGAATCTTTTGGTGAACTATACGAAGCGTTACGATCAAACGTGGCAACTCAGGTAACCACAGACGAATACAGCGAGCAACTGCGGGAAATCAAGCAAGGAAAAGAAGAAAGTGTACAGAACTTTAACATCCGATTCAGACGCGTATTGAACAAGCTAACATATGCCATTACCAACGAATATCCGCAACCAATAACCAGGCGCATAATGATGGAAGCAACAATGAAGAAAGTGAATAGAATCTATCTGAAAGGACTCAGAAGAGAAATAGGACGAACGCTTTTGGCAAACGAACCTCAATCTTTAGCCGAAACCGAGAAGAAAGCAGCGGAAATCGAACGCTATCTACGAGAAGAGCAAAACGAATGGAAGCGACCAGCAGCATTACGATCGGAACGAGCAGTGAACACCAACCGCTTCGCTAATCAACAACAACCAAGACGCTACGACGAGCGACGACCTACGGTACGAACAATCGCGCAGTCAGCAGCAGCAAACAGCTTCAGGCGCCTCGAACGAACACCATTAGCTGAACACGCAGCAATAAAATGCTTCAAGTGCAATCGCTCGGGACACATAGCCAACCAGTGTCCGAATGGAAATTTTCCACCAGCCAGCCAGCGAAACCTACCACCACGGGTAAACAAAGTAGAGATCGAGAACGGCCAAGAATTCGAGTCAATACAACAACAGGAAGACTTCTTACCACCACATTCAATACATCAGGAGGAAGACGGATACACCTCATCGACACAGGAGCAGGAATAAATTTAATTAAAGAATCAAAAATTAATAGCGTTATGAACAAAACAGAACCGCGAACATTTTTTATGGGACAAGACCGTTACACTACAGACAGATACGTTAAAATTCGAATCTTTGACCAATCACATAAATTCTTTGTTATACCAGACGACTTTCCTTTAATAGAAGACGGAATCATAGGGCTACCTTGCTTAGAAAAGTACCAATATGAAATCTCTAATGATAAAATCAAGCTTAACGACAATGTGCTATATTTTCAGAAACCAGCTACAGTACAACCAGGAGAAGTCAAAGTTCAGACAATCTATCTCGAAGGCAGACCAACGCGAGTATGCTTCTTCAACTTTGGTGAGACAAACAAAGATATCTCTAACCAAATTTATAACATAAACGACATAGACCAAATTGGGAAATTCAAAGCCATAGTGAGAACAAGTCATATAGAGAAAAACCTTCGCGAACCTATTGAGAAAATTTTAATCCATTACTTAGACGTGTTCAACTTAGAAACCGATACCCTACCCTGTACTAACCTTGCTAAACACACTATAACTTTGAAAGAAAATAAAATCATTAACACTAAATCGTATAGACCTCCGGAATGTCACAAGCTCGAAATCGAGAAGCAAATGAATGACATGCTCAATAAGAAAATTATCGAAGAATCGGATTCGCCATACAACTCTCCTGTATGGGTGGTACCTAAAAAGGCAGATGCTTCAGGAAAACAGAAATGGAGAATAGTTATCGATTTTAGGAAATTAAACGAATTGACAGACCAAGACGCTTACCCTTTACCAGACATCGACGACATACTTAGTCAATTAGGAAACGCTAAATTCTTTTCGGCCTTAGACCTATCCTCTGGTTTCCACCAAATTCCTATGGATCCTGACTCAAAAAAATACACAGCCTTTAGTACACCTCAGGGACACTTTCACTATAACAGAATGCCTTTTGGACTTAAGAATGCACCAGCTACCTTTCAACGAATGATGGACACAGCACTTAGAGGACTAGTTAATAAACACTGCTTCGTTTACTTAGATGACATAATAATTTTCGGAGACACAATAGGGAAACACAACGAAAACTTAGCTATGGTACTTCAGAGACTCAGGGAACTTGGACTAAAGATACAGCCAGACAAATGCGAATTTTTAAAACCTGAACTAGAATACCTTGGTCACCTAGTAACCGCGGAAGGAGTCAAACCAAACCCTAAAAAGATACTAGCTGTAGAACGTTTTAAAGTACCTACAACACCGACAGAAATCAAATCATTTTTAGGATTATCCGGACACTATCGAAAATTCATACGGAACTTTTCAAAGATCGCTAAACCATTGACAGACTTGACCCAAAAAGACGTACCATTCCACTGGACAGACAAACAACAAAACAGTTTCGAAACCTTAAAGCAAAAGCTATGTGAAGCACCCGTATTGACATACCCAGACTTTAACAGACAATTTACACTAACGACAGACGCCAGTAACGAAGGTATAGGAGCAGTACTATCACAAGACGGACACCCATGTTGTTATATATCGCGAACACTTAACGCACCTGAACGAAACTACACGACAACAGAAAAAGAACTATTGGCCATCGTATGGGCAGTAAAGAGACTGAGACAATACCTGTTAGGGCGGAAGTTCGTCATACGCACCGACCACCAAGCAATCAAATGGTTAAACAACTGTAAAGATCCTTCTTCAAGATTAATGAGATGGAGACTGAAATTGGAAGAGTACGAATACGAGATCGAATATACAAAAGGAAAGGATAACACAGCCGCGGACGCGTTGTCAAGAGTACATGCAATCACCAGGCAACAAGACGAAGAAGATCCTGAAATTCAAAACCACTTAAAGATTTTCGACGAATGGGAAAAGGATGAAACAATACCAGCGCGTTTAAAGATCGTACCAAATGACCATACGTTCTATCAGTTAACCAAAACGGAACTAGGCAATTACGACAGAATAAACTGGCTGAAGAAAATATACCAAATACTGCAGAAAAGTACGAAGATTGGAATCGGAGACAAGGCACTAACCGAAATGGAGAAAAATAGGATCAAGATCATACTAATGTACTTCAACGACCGGTATAAAACGATCTACTTCGCATGGGAACCGATACGAGAACTGACGGAAGAAGAAATAGAGACGATACTGAAAGAAAACCACAATGACGCCACCGGACACTTCGGAATACAGAAGACCTATCAGAGAATAAAGGACAAATTCAAAATACCACACCTGATGGAGAAGATAGAAGATTATGTGAAGAGGTGCGACGCCTGCCAAAAGGAAAAATTAACAAGAATTAGACCTAAAGAAATGCCAATAATATCAGACACGCCAATGCAACCGAACGATAAAATAGCTATGGACATCGTAGGCCCAATGACAAAGACCAAAAAAGGAAATCAATTTATACTCTCTATACACGATGACCTAACGAAATACCTCATACTAGTACCCCTAAAAACACAACAGACAGAGTCGATACTTAATGCATTACTGGACCACTACATATACATATTTTCAGCACCTAAAACAATACTCACCGACCAGGGACAAAACTTTGTTAGCGAACTAATGACAAAATTCGAGGAAGCATTTAAAATCAAACACGTAAAGACTACATCCTTCCATCCCCAATCCAACGGATCCTTAGAAAGAACTCATGCTACAGTAAAAGATTTAATACGAACTAGCTTACATGACAGTGACAAGGAATGGGACGATGTTCTGAACTTTATTTGTCTAGGATACAATACTTCTATTCATGAAGCAACTGGCTTTACACCTTTCGAACTCACCTTCGGTAGAAAAGCTAACCTACCCTCATCCATCGCGAGAACCACAGGTTTCACCTACGATGAAATGTTTTCACTTTGGCAAAAACAATTGAATAGATATTTGACACTGGCCAGAGAAACTCTGTTGAAGAGTAAAAAGAGGTATCAAAGGGACCAAAGAAGAAAGATTGTCAGGACTCAGGCAATATTTAAAGAAGGAGATTTTGTGTTAGTACACAACGATCATAAAAAAGACAAGTTAGATGTTGAATGGTTAGGACCATATAGGATACAAAGAGTCAACACACCGTACTATGAAATTTTTGTCGACAACCAAGTTAAAAAGATACACGGTAACCGATTAAAACCTTACTTTGCAGGACGGTCACCATCACCTTTACCGGGAACCTCGTATACGGATTAGATATAGTACCCTTAGAGGACAGCTCGATATTCCACGAGGAAATCAATAAAGCATACTTGTATAACTCAGAAGTAGATATTTACATAGGATTGAACATAGACGATGTATTTATAAGGTTTAATCAAGTTAAGATGTATACTAAAGGTATTCAGATACAATGTAAAGAAGCTTGCAGACTAAAGAACGAGATTGATTCACTAAACGAACGAATAGAAAAATTGGATAGCTTAGCGCTACACCTAAAATTAATCACACATAGTAGATATAAGAGAGGGCTATTAAATATTATAGGATCAGTATCCAAGAGCTTATTCGGTACATTAGACAATAACGATTTAGAATTAATAAACGCGAATATCGACAAACTGTTCAACGAAGGAAACGAACTGAAAACCATTGTAAGCAATCAGACCGCTTTAATTAGAAAAATCATAAGCTCGGACGGAATCAAACGCATTGAGAATTTGAGTTTAGCATTTAAGGATTTAGAACAAGCAACCAATCGAGAGGAATTGATCACAGAACTGTTTATCAGAACAGAAAGCGCTATATATGACTTACAATTTCAACTTGACGAGACGCTTAACGTGATATTAATGGCTGTTCAGGATTCAAGCTGTGGAATTCGGTGCCTATTGTCGAACTGGCGACCGCTATTTCATACGGTTTTTGTCGCGTATGTCAACACGCGGCAAGAGCGCGTGTCGCCGTTGCTCGACACCGCGTAGCAACCGTTTCAATTCTCATTGGCCGAATTTCACAGCTTGAATCCTTCAAATTGAGACAAACAAGGATCGTCCGATGTACGAGCTCCAATCACGGTGCTCCACATTCGACGGTCTTTGTTATTTAAGGCACCTGCGTATGCCTTCTCGCTCTCTTAACGTTCTGAACGCTCATCAATCGCAAGGTATCGCTCTAGCACGTTTGCTCGTCTGTCCGCTCTCGTCTCGATAAGTAGAGATTCTCATTTCTCGCGCTCTGAGACTCTCGCGATTTCGCATCATTCGGGAGCAGTATTCTCGCGATCTCCCGCGCCGCGTTACGTGCACTCTGTTTCGCGACAAGATTTCCGGCGTCCGCGTAGAAGATCTCCGTCTCGCGGCGGCACGCTTTTCGTGCCGCTCAAGATTTCCTCTTCGCGATCCGACGGCAGAAGTTTGCACGCGCAAGATCTCCGTACGTTCGCCGGCTCGCGATTCTCGTGCGCGCGTTCTCTCTCGCGCTCTCGAGTGCCTCGCACCTAGTGCGTCGTGACAAAGTAAAATAAAGTGTATTTTCCCGAAGGACAAGGGTTTAATCCTCCCGTCTCTCCTTGCCTCCTCGCGCGCTCATTTCTGAGTGGTCCCGGCCCCCCGGCGACTCCGACCTTCGGTCGACGCCAAACATTTTGGTCCTTCGAGCCGGATCGTGAAGCGCAGGCAAGTGCGGGAGTGTAAAACCTCGCCGATCATGGCAGAAACGGTCGAAACCCAGCTGTTGATGCAGCAAGCGATAGGACGTTCCCTTCAAAATTTAAAAAAACTGGGGAAGAGCAACTGGACCAAATCCGTCTTGAGGACCCGAATTGTCCACCTTCAAGATCTGTGGAGGAAGTTCGAGCACGGGTACGCGCGACTTCTCTCTATCATCCCGGCGGAGGAACGAGCGAAGAACCCCTACTTCAAGGAGGACTCTTTCGCCCACACGGAGGAAGTCTACCTCAACTCTCTCTCGTTCATGACGACACAGCTGGACGCCCTGAACAGCGATACCGTGAGTCCGTCAAATTCACCGAGCGACGGACAAGCGTGTCCGTCGGTTCCCGATATACAGCTACCCCGAATAAATGTACCGCAGTTCGATGGCAAATACGAAGATTGGGAAGCGTTCCGCGACAAATTTTCCGCGCTTATTATTCAAAACCCCAAGTTGCATGACGTAACCCGACTGCATTATTTGGTTTCCGCGTTAACGGGTCGCGCTCTCGACTGCATCGGAAACCTTTCGGTAACCGCGGATAATTTCCAAATTGCGTGGAAGACGCTCTCGGCGCGGTACGATAATCCGCGGCGTATAATCACCGCGCATCTCTCGTCGCTGCAGAACCTTCCCGCGCTCTCTCGCGAATCGGCAGCAGACCTCCAGACTCTCTGCGATCGGGTCTGTTTTATTGTCGACTCTTTAAAAAGGCTCGGGCGGAAGCCAGAAGAATTGTGGAACGACATTCTCGTCCATCAGGTGTCCCAAAAGCTGGACACTCCGACGCGGAAGGCGTGGAAATTGAAAATCGGCGACGACGTGACTCCGCCCTCGTTCGACACTTTGATGTCCTTTATCGGTTCTCGCTCTCGCGGTTTAGAAGAGTTCGCGATTTCTTCCAATTCCACGCCCGCCGCGCGTCCCGACGCATCGTCTCGCCTCGCGTCTAGTTCCTCGCGAGTCCATTCTGCGACCGCTTCCAAGCCCTCCACGAATCCGCGTACTCCGTGCCCAGTCTGTCGAGCATCACATAATTTCAGTGCTTGCCCCACCTTCCTGGCACGAAACTCCAGCGGCCGTCGTGAGCTCGCTCAACGCTTTTCACGTTGTTTTAACTGTTTGAGCAGCAGTCATTCCCTCCGAGAATGTAACAGCAAAAATACGTGTCGCGTGTGCAACAAGCGGCACCACTCGCTCTTGCACGAAGACGCGCCTCCTCCAGCTCCGCCAAATTCGGAGCCCTCTACTCCCCCAGTGCCGTCCTCCGAGGTCAATTCGCACCTCGCCTCCACCCTCGCGGCTCCGCGCTCCGGAATTCTACTGGCCACCGCGTGGGTGCAACTCCGTGTCCCGTCAGGCCGCTGCGTCACTGTCCGAGCCCTGATTGACCAAGGATCCGAGACCAGCTTCGTCACCGAGACCATGGTGCACCTCTTGCGTGCAAAACGAACCCGCGTTGCGACATCCATATCCGCCGTCGGCGGAGTCCACGCCGGCACCGTGCGCCTCCACGTTGCTCCTCGCGATTCCGCGTCTCCTTCGATCGTGACCACAGCTCTCGTCCTGACGTCTCTCTCGACATACATGCCGAAGCGCATGCACAATATTCGATCCCTCGAGCATTTATCAGATTTGAATTGGGCCGATGCTGATCCCTCGAGCTCGGCCGCGATTCATCTCATTCTCGGCGCAGACATTTACCCCAGTATAATCCTGGACGGTCTGCGCAAAGGGTCAAGCGGGCAACCCATTGCCCAGAAAACCATTTTCGGTTGGGTCATCTCTGGCCCTATCACGTCGCACTCGCGCGATCTCTCCGTCGCACGCGGATCGAGCCCACAACCTCGTTCGGGCTCCAGCATCTCGATGCATCACTGCATCCACCAGGACACTCTGTCGAACGAGCTGCGCCGATTTTGGGAGATTGAGGAAATTCCTTCGACCTCCCCCCTCACCCAAGAGGAAGAACAGTGCGAGCGGCACTTCCAAACGCACACATCGCGAGCCCCCGACGGGCAATACATAGTCCGTCTTCCGTTCCGTACCGGTCCTCCGATTGAAGTCGGTCACTCTCGGTCTGCCGCAGAAAAGGTTCTGCAATCCATATCTCGTAAACTTCTCCTACAACCATCTCTGACCGAGGAGTATGAGGAGTTTCTACGAGAATATGAGGCTCTCGGACACATGCGTCGCGTTCCCATTTCGCCTTCGACCTCTCAGTGCGTCTACATTCCGCACCATCCCGTGTTACGTACCGACAGTGTCACGACTCACCTTCGCGTTGTCTTTAACGCCTCCAGTGTAACGTCGAACGGATCCACGCTGAATGATCACCTGCTCCCAGGCCCAAAGCTTCAGCTCGATCTTTCTACCGTAATTCTTCGGTGGAGAACCTTTCGTTTCGTCTACACGGCGGACATTGCAAAAATGTACCGCCAGATTCTGGTCGACGAACGCGATGTCGATTATCAGAGAATCCTCTGGAGGCCCATTTCCTCCAAGGATACGCAGGCTTTCCAATTGCTGACCGTCACGTATGGCATGACCTGTGCTCCATTCCTGGCTCTCCGCGTTCTGCAACAACTCATCGAAGATGACGGGGGCCAGTTCCCGCTCGCGGTACCGGTCCTTCGCTCACACATTTACGTCGACGATGTCCTCTTCGGCGGCAACGACCTTTTGGCTATTCGCCATTCCCGGGATCAATTAATCCAGCTTCTCCAACGTGGTCACATGAAGCTACGTAAGTGGGCGAGCAATTCGGTCGATTTTCTTGCCGATATTGATCCGGAAGACCACGGTTTGGCATGTTCCAAAAACCTTGCTCCCGACGATCGAGTCAAAATCCTCGGGATAAGTTGGAACCCCTCTCGCGACTCCTTTCAATTCAAGGTTAGTTTAGCCGAGCCGCTACCGTCCACCAAACGAGCCATTCTTTCGACTATCGCGAAGCTGTACGATCCTTTGGGATGGGTCACTCCCGCGATAATCAGCGCCAAGATTTTTATACAAGGATTGTGGCGCCTCCGCATCGGTTGGGACGACCAAATCCCGCCGCAGTCTCTCGAGCAGTGGAAATCTATTCATTCTCGCCTTCCAGTCCTGAACGGTCTTCAGATTTCCCGATGGATCGGATCCATTTCAGAGGCCTCGCGGATTGAACTTCACGGCTTCGCGGATGCGTCGACAGTCGCATACGCCGCTGTTGTTTTCGCTCGTTGTATCTCCTCTAGCGGAACTATTACCGTCTCTCTACTCGCGGGCAAGTCAAAGGTCGCCCCCTTGACTCCATTGACCATTCCCCGCCTTGAGTTGCAAGCCGCAGTCCTTCTAGCACGTTTAATGAATTTCGTTTCGTCCGCCCTTGACCTTCGCGACGCTCCGTGCTATTGTTGGACCGATTCTACCGTGGCACTCGCGTGGTTGCAGTCTCATCCGTCAAAATGGAAGACGTTCGTCGCTAATCGCGTCGCTGACGTACAAACTCGTCTTCCCCACGCTATTTGGCGGCACGTTCCTACCGCGGACAATCCCGCTGACTGTGCGTCGCGCGGACTTCTCTCCGACGAACTGCTCCGTTATCACCTCTGGTGGAAGGGCCCCGCCTGGCTTCCTTACGATCTCTCGGAATGGCCAACTCAACCGCGACACTTCACTCTGGAGGACTCGTCCGAGTCAAAGGTCGTGCATCACAGCGTGGTCCCCGCTCCCGCGTGGGATTTAGACTCTCGATTCTCGAGCTGGCCCAAATTAATAAGAGTCACGGCCTATATACAACGGTTCGTCCGAAACTCTCGCAGCTGTCGCTCCGACAATCGCAAACGACATCCAGGACGCGCCCTCTCAGCGAGCGAGTGCACCGCGGCCAAACTCTTCTGGTTGCGACGCATCCAAGAGAGCCAGTTCGCTAAAGGCATTTCCTCGCTTTCTAATGGTGAACCGCTACCGCCAAAGGACCCGATCGAGTCGCTACACCCGTTCCTCGACGAGACCGGGCTTCTTCGCGTGGGAGGTCGTCTGCGAAATTCCCCCCTTCCGCATCAATCAAAGCACCCCATTTTATTGTCGCCACACCCGTTGGTGCGCCTCATTATCGAGCAAGCGCACGCCCGCGCCCTGCATGCCGGCGTGCAACTCACCTTACACATTCTTCGGCAAGAATACTGGCTTCTCCGGGGAAGGAGTCAGGTAAAAGCCGTGATTCACGCATGTGTCCGATGCGTCCGAGAACGAGCTGCGATACCGATTCAGATCATGGGAGATCTCCCGGCAGCGAGGGTGTCCCCTGCGAAAAAACCCTTTTCGCATTGCGGCTTGGACTACGCTGGTCCTATTCAAATCCGCGCCTCCGCTGGTCGCGGTATCACATCCCGGAAAGCATACATCGCGCTCTTCGTATGCATGTCCACCAAGGCAGTGCATCTGGAGCTAGTCGCGGACTACTCCACCTCTGCGTTTTTAAACGCTTACACTCGCTTCTGTTCCCGTCGAGGTCTCCCAGAGCGTATGTATTCCGACAACGGAACAACCTTCGTCGGAGCAAATCGGGAGTTGGTTTCGGCCTATCGCGCTGCGCTTCGCGACCCCGATTTTCAAAATCGTACCGCCAGCGATGGAGTCGCTTGGCATTTCATCCCCCCCTCGGCGCCGCATTTCGGCGGATTATGGGAGGCCGGGGTAAAAAGCGTCAAACATCATCTTCGTCGCGTTCTCGGCGATCGAACGCTGACTTTCGAGGAGTTCACAACGCTCCTATGCGCGATCGAGGCGTGTCTTAATTCGCGACCCATCGCCCCTCTTTCGGATACTCTCGACGACTACGAGCCGCTTACGCCGGGTCATTTTTTAATAGGGTCTGCGCTCACGACCCCTCCACAACCTTCTCTGCTCGACCTCGCGGAAAACCGTCTCTCGCGATGGCAACTCGTCCGCCACACTACCGAACGATTGTGGAAGTTGTGGCAAAATGAGTACCTCAACACGCTCCAACAGCGCGGTAAGTGGCGTCGCGCGCGCCCCTCATTATCGATAGGACAGCTAGTCCTCCTACGCAATCCGACTCTCCCTCCGTGTAAGTGGGAGCTCGGCCGAATCGTGCAATTGCACCCTGGCGACGACGACCACACCCGCGTAGTGACAATAAAAACCGCCACTGCGTGTTTTAAACGCCCAATCGTCAAGTTGGTTCCTCTGCCCGTCGCGTGCAAATCCGACGCATAGACGAAACGTGTTCCGATAGTCGTCCTGCGTCTGCGTCCCGTGTACCGTTGCTCTCGCGCGGTAAATTCAAACGTCGCGCCTTCATTCCGGCAAGGCGGGCGGTTTTCACGTTACTCTTGCGTTTTGTAATTTAAAATGTTTACGTATCTCGAATTCTGTTTACCGACTCTCACGGCGGGCGGTCTGCCGTTTGCGCAGCTCGGGGATTGGCGTCGCGGGTATTGTAACACGCAGTCCCCTTATCGTTTAAGTTCCGTCGGAACGCTACCGCCCCCGCTATTCTATGTATCAGCGTGCGATCCCGTTACGTTTCGAAACTAGTGTTTCGAGGCGGGCGGTATGTTCAGGATTCAAGCTGTGGAATTCGGTGCCTATTGTCGAACTGGCGACCGCTATTTCATACGGTTTTTGTCGCGTATGTCAACACGCGGCAAGAGCGCGTGTCGCCGTTGCTCGACACCGCGTAGCAACCGTTTCAATTCTCATTGGCCGAATTTCACAGCTTGAATCCTTCAAATTGAGACAAACAAGGATCGTCCGATGTACGAGCTCCAATCACGGTGCTCCACATTCGACGGTCTTTGTTATTTAAGGCACCTGCGTATGCCTTCTCGCTCTCTTAACGTTCTGAACGCTCATCAATCGCAAGGTATCGCTCTAGCACGTTTGCTCGTCTGTCCGCTCTCGTCTCGATAAGTAGAGATTCTCATTTCTCGCGCTCTGAGACTCTCGCGATTTCGCATCATTCGGGAGCAGTATTCTCGCGATCTCCCGCGCCGCGTTACGTGCACTCTGTTTCGCGACAAGATTTCCGGCGTCCGCGTAGAAGATCTCCGTCTCGCGGCGGCACGCTTTTCGTGCCGCTCAAGATTTCCTCTTCGCGATCCGACGGCAGAAGTTTGCACGCGCAAGATCTCCGTACGTTCGCCGGCTCGCGATTCTCGTGCGCGCGTTCTCTCTCGCGCTCTCGAGTGCCTCGCACCTAGTGCGTCGTGACAAAGTAAAATAAAGTGCATTTTCCCGAAGGACAAGGGTTTAATTCTCCCGTCTCTCCTTGCCTCCTCGCGCGCTCATTTCTGAGTGGTCCCGGCCCCCCGGCGACTCCGACCTTCGGTCGACGCCAAACAATGGCTAAACAAGGGATAATTAGTCCACAGATCATAGACCACGAAATTTTCATAAACAATTTTGGCAAAGCTTTGGCACATAAGGCACTTAATTCCGCTATAGAACCTAAGAAAGAAAATTTTCAATTTATTCTAGACATAGCTGCACTAAAAGTATTTACACTAAATAACAAAATATTCTTCAAAATCTCAGTACCATTAATAATTAACGCAGAATGGGATATAGTCCGCATATATCCTATACCGAGTAAACGTAACAATGCGTTTTTGGCACCGCTCGTAGAACATCCAATTTATTTCACATCAGGGCTTACCTATATCAACGTAGACGCAGAATACTTAGAAAAATATTGTAGAACTAAAGCAGGTATAACTCTTTGCAAACAAAATCAACGTATACATGGTAGGACAGCGAGACACGATTGCGCCTCGGAGCTCATAAATTTTGGAAACAGTATAAACACCTGCAAGTATGTAGTATTCAAGATAGAAGAGATCACCTTTGTACCTCTAAAGGCAGAAAATCAATACATAGCCATTCCAGAGAAACCATTCGAAATTATTGTAATTTGTGGAAAGACAACAACGACTGTCAAACTCAAAAACCCATCATTGTTACGATCTGCTGAAACATGCGACTTAATATACGGTGACAACCATATGAAAATAGGAGCTACAAAAATTAACATAACATACGAGACCAGGATTAAAACCATACCATTAGGAAACGACACGGACTTACATTTGATACTAGACACTTTAGAAAGCACACCAAAAATCATCAGTAACATTAACAGCTACCAGAATACCCTAGACCAGATAACTGACAGGACAAACCAATTGACTTATTCACATAGAATCGAAAGCATTAAACATTGGGGACTCACAACATTACAAATAGCAGGCTATGTTTCCCTTGGACTATTAGGCGTATATGTATTAAATAAGATAGGAATCTTTAATTGTTTACCTAAGAAACTTTGCATCCATTTATTATGTTATAAAACTAAGAACAATGCGCAAACCATTAACAATGTAACACCGGCACCTGTACCTTCAGCATCGCGAAACATTTGTACAGAGGTACCAACAATAGAGTTCTCTTCCGATACAGGAGACGGGCGTGTTACCTTTGAATCCGGAAGAGCAAGATTCCACAAGTCCATCCTCAAGAGGAAGTAAAATTTTGGAGGACCAAAATCAATCTAAGAAGGGGGGTATGTAACGTCCTAAAAATCCCCGAGCTATACCAGATCATATTCCATTCGACACCACAGCATTTCCCGAGTCATTTGCACAAGTCAGCATTCCCCGAGCATTCACCTCGACACCACAGCATTTCTCGATACACGCGTACGCAACAGCATTAGTCAAATCACATCCGCCTGATTTCGAAAGCCCCCAAAAAAATGCATTACTAATCAATAAGGTCAAGCTATAAGTATGGGAACATTCCCAGGGCAGTCAATCTTGGCTGAACCTCCGTTTTGTAACTTTGTCTTAAATAAACTTATACTTTTTGTCAGTAAACAACGGGATAAAGAGCAGGGTAACTCCCACTCTCCTTCTTTCAAGTATTTTCACCCAGTTTACGTCACACTATCCTCTATCCTATCCTATCGTATCCTCTATCCTATCCTAACGTATCCTCTATCCTATCCTATCCTCTATCCTATCCTCTATCCTATCCTATCCTCTATCGTATCCTATGCTCTATCCTAACCTATCCTCTATCCTATCCTATTCTCTATCCTATCCTATCCTATCCTCTACCGTCTCCTATCCTGTATGAGATCCAATCCCCTATCGTCTACAGTATCATATTCTCTATCCTATCCAATCCTCTATCCTATCCGATCCTCTATCATATCCGATCCACTATCATATCCTATCCTCTATCCTATCCTATCCTCTATCCTATCCTATCCTCTATCCTATAATAGCATCTGTCCTATCCTATCCTCTATCCTATCCAATCCCCTATCCTATCCTCTATCGTATCCTATGCTCTATCCTATCCTATCCTCTATCCTATAATATTCTCTATCCTATCCTATCGTATCCACTGTCCTATCCTATCCTCGATCCTATCCTATCCTCTATCGTATCCTATCGTCTATCCTATCATATCCTCTATCCTATCCTACCCTCTATCCTATCCTTTCGTATCCTCTATCGCATCCTATCCTCTATCCTATCCTATCCTCTATCCTATCCTATCCTCTATGCTACCCTATCCTCTATCATATCCTATCCTCTATCCTATCCTATCCTCTATCCTATCCTATCCTCTATCCTATCCTATCCTCTATAATATCGTATCCTCTATCATATCCTATCCTCATTCCTATAATATCATCTGTCCTATCCTATCCTCTATCCTATCGAATCCCCTATCCTATCCTCTATCGTATCCTATGCTCTATCCTATCCTATCCTCTATCCTATCCTATCCTCTATACTATCCTATCCTCTATCCCATCCTATCCTCTATCCTATCCTATCCTCTATCCTATCCTATCCTCTATCCTATCCTATCCTCTATAATATCGTATCCTCTATCATATCCTATCTTCATTCCTATAATATCATCTGTCCTATCCTATCCTCTATCCTATCCAATCCCCTATCCTATCCTCTATCGTATCATATGCTCTATCCTATCCTATTCTCCATCCTATCCTATCCTATCCTCTACCGCCTCCTATCGTGTATCCGATCCAATCCCCTATCTTCTACCGTATCATATTCTCTATCCTATCCAATCCTTTATCCTATCCGATCCACTATCATATCCTATCCTCTATCCTATCCTATCCTCTATCCTATCCTATCCTATCCTCTATCCTATCCTATCCTCTATCCTATCCTATCGTATCCTCTATCGTATACTATCCTCCATCCTATCCTATCGTATGCTCTGTCGTATCCTATCCTCTATCCTATCCTATCCTCTATCCTATCCTATCCCCTATCCTATCCTATCCTCTATAGTCTCCTATCCTCTATCCTATCCTATCCTCTATCCTATCCTACCCTCTATCCTATCCTTTCGTATCCTCTATCGCATCCTATCCTCTATCTTATCCTATAATATCATCTATCCTATCCTATTCTCTATCCTATCCTATCGTATCCTCTGTCCTATCCTATCCTCGATCTAATCCTATCCTCTATCCTATCCTATCCTCTATCCTATCCTATCCTCTATACTGTCCTATCCTATCCTCTATCCTATCCTATCCTATCCTCTATCCTATGCTATCCTCTATCCTATCCTATCCTCTATCCTATCCTATCCTCTATCCTATCCTACCCTCTATCCTATCCTATCGTATCCTCTATCCTATCCAATCCCCTATCCTATCCTCTATCGCATCCTATGCTCTATCCTATCCTATCCTCTATCCTATCCTATCCTCTATCCTATCCTATCCTCTATCCTATCCTATCCTCTATCCTATCCTATCCTCTATCCTATCCTATCCTCTATCCTATCCTATCCTCTATCCTATCCTCTATCCTATCCTATCGTATCCTCTATCGTATCCTAACCTCTATCCTATCCTATCCTCTATCCTATCCTATCATCTATCCTATCCTATCTTCTATCCTATCCTATCCTCTATCATATCCTATCCTCTATCCTATCCTATCCTCTATCCTATCCTATCCTCTATCCTATCCTATCCTCTATCCTATCCTATCCTCTATCCTATCCAATCCCCTATCCTATCCTCTATCGTATCCTATGCTCTATCCTATCCTATCCTCTATCCTATCCTATCCTCTATCCTATCCTATCCTCTATCCTATCCTATCCTCTATCCTATCCTCTATCCTATCCTATCCTCTATCCTATCCTATCCACTATCCTATCCAATCCCCTATCCTATCCTGTGTCCGATCTTATCCTCTATCCTATCCTATCCTCTATCCGATCCTATCCTCTATCCCATCCTATCCTCTATCTTATCCTATCCTCTATCCTATCCTATCCTCTATCCTATCCTATCCTCTATCCTATCCTATCCTCTATACTATCCTATCCTCTATCCTATCCTATCCTATCCTCTATCCTATGCTATCCTCTATCCTATCCTATCCTCTATCATATCCTATCCTCTATCCTATCCTATCCTCTATCCTATCTTATCCTCTATCTTATCCTATCCTCTATCCTATCCTATCATCTATCCTATCCTATCTTCTATCCTATCCTATCCTCTATCATATCCTATCCTCTATCCTATCCTATCCTCTATCCTATCCTGTCCTCTATCCTACCCTATCCTCTATCCTATCCTGTCCTCTATCCTATCCTATCCTCTATCCTATCCTATCCTCTACAATATCGTATCCTCTATCATATCCTTTCCTCTTTCCTATAATATCATCTATCCTATCGTATCCTCTATCTTATCCTATCCTCTATCCTATCCTATCATCTATCCTATCCTATCCTCTATCCTATCCTATCCTCTATCCTATCCTATCCTCTATCATATCCTATCCTCTATCCTATCCTATCGTCTATCCTATCATATCCTCTATCTTATCCTATCCTCTATACTACCCTATCCTCTATCCTATCCTATCCTCTATCCTATCCTATCCTCTATCATATCCTATCCTCTATCCTCTCCTATCCTCTATCCTATCCTATCCTCTATCCTATCCTACCCTCTATCCTATCCTTTCGTATCCTCTATCGCATCCTATCCTCTATCCTATCCTATCCTCTATCCTATCCTACCCTCTATCCTATCCTATCGTATCCTCTATCCTATCCAATCCCCTATCCTATCCTCTATCGCATCCTATGCTCTATCCTATCCTATCCTCTATCCTATCCTATCCTCTATCCTATCCTATCCTCTATCCTATCCTATCCTCTATCCTATCCTATCCTCTATCCTATCCTATCCTCTATCCTATCCTATCCTCTATCCTATCCTCTATCCTATCCTATCGTATCCTCTATCGTATCCTAACCTCTATCCTATCCTATCCTGTATCCTATCCTATCATCTATCCTATCCTATCTTCTATCCTATCCTATCCTCTATCATATCCTATCCTCTATCCTATCCTATCCTCTATCCTATCCTATCCTCTATCCTATCCTATCCTCTATCCTATCCTATCCTCTATCCTATCCAATCCCCTATCCTATCCTCTATCGTATCCTATGCTCTATCCTATCCTATCCTCTATCCTATCCTATCCTCTATCCTATCCTATCCTCTATCCTATCCTCTATCCTATCCTATCCTCTATCCTATCCTATCCACTATCCTATCCAATCCCCTATCCTATCCTGTGTCCGATCTTATCCTCTATCCTATCCTATCCTCTATCCGATCCTATCCTCTATCCCATCCTATCCTCTATCTTATCCTATCCTCTATCCTATCCTATCCTCTATCCTATCCTATCCTCTATCCTATCCTATCCTCTATACTATCCTATCCTCTATCCTATCCTATCCTATCCTCTATCCTATGCTATCCTCTATCCTATCCTATCCTCTATCATATCCTATCCTCTATCCTATCCTATCCTCTATCCTATCTTATCCTCTATCTTATCCTATCCTCTATCCTATCCTATCATCTATCCTATCCTATCTTCTATCCTATCCTATCCTCTATCATATCCTATCCTCTATCCTATCCTATCCTCTATCCTATCCTGTCCTCTATCCTACCCTATCCTCTATCCTATCCTGTCCTCTATCCTATCCTATCCTCTATCCTATCCTATCCTCTACAATATCGTATCCTCTATCATATCCTTTCCTCTTTCCTATAATATCATCTATCCTATCGTATCCTCTATCTTATCCTATCCTCTATCCTATCCTATCATCTATCCTATCCTATCCTCTATCCTATCCTATCCTCTATCCTATCCTATCCTCTATCATATCCTATCCTCTATCCTATCCTATCGTCTATCCTATCATATCCTCTATCTTATCCTATCCTCTATACTACCCTATCCTCTATCCTATCCTATCCTCTATCCTATCCTATCCTCTATCATATCCTATCCTCTATCCTCTCCTATCCTCTATCCTATCCTATCCTCTATCCTATCCTACCCTCTATCCTATCCTTTCGTATCCTCTATCGCATCCTATCCTCTATCCTATCCTATCCTCTATCCTATCCTATCCTCTATCCTATCCTACCCTCTATCCTATCCTATCGTATCCTCTATCGTATCCTATCCTCTATCCTACCCTTCCTCTATTATATCCTATCCCCTATTCTATCCTATCCTCTATCCTACCCTATCCTCTATCCTATCCTATCCTCTATCCTATCCTATCCTCTATCCTATCCTATCCTCTATACTATCCTATCCTCTATCCTATCCTATCCTCTACCCTATCCTATCGTATCCTCTATCGTATCCTAACCTCTATCCTATCCTATCCTCTATCCTATCCTATCCACTATCCTATCCAATCCCCTATCCTATCCTGTGTCCGATCTTATCCTCTATCCTATCCTGTCCTCTATCCTATCCTATCCTCTATCCTATCCTGTCCTCTATCCTATCCTATCCTCTATCCTATCCTATCCTCTACAATATCGTATCCTCTATCATATCCTTTCCTCTTTCCTATAATATCATCTATCCTATCGTATCCTCTATCTTATCCTATCCTCTATCCTATCCTATCATCTATCCTATCCTATCCTCTATCCTATCCTATCCTCGATCCTATCCTATCCTCTATCGTATCCTATCGTCTATCCTATCATATCCTCTATCTTATCCTATCCTCTATACTATCCTATCCTCTATCCTATCCTATCCTCTATCCTATCCTATCCTCTATCCTATCCTATCCTCTATCCTATCCTATCCTCTATCATATCCTATCCTCTATCCTCTCCTATCCTCTATCTTATCCTATCCTCTATCCTATCCTACCCTCTATCCTATCCTTTCGTATCCTCTATCGCATCCTATCCTCTATCCTATCCTATCCTCTATCCTATCCTATCCTCTATACTATCCTATCCTCTATCCTATCCTATCCTATCCTCTATCCTATCCTCTATCCTATCCTATCCTCTACCCTATCCTATCGTATCCTCTATCGTATCCTAACCTCTATCCTATCCTATCCTCTATCCTATCCTATCCACTATCCTATCCAATCCCCTATCCTATCCTGTGTCCGATCTTATCCTCTATCCTATCCTATCCTCTATCCGATCCTATCCTCTATCCCATCCTATCCTCTATCTTATCCTATCCTCTATCCTATCCTATTTTTTTTTTTTTTTTTTTTTTCCGAGGAGGTAATCTCGTTACGGATACCCGAAACCCCCCCGGGGGGGGGGGTGGTCCGGGTTATGTGGGACTCCTCGGCTGGTTGGTGCAACGCCGAGTATACCGACTAACTCCTCCCCGTCCGTCCCTAGACTCCTGGGGGCACCCGTGCTCTGCGCGCGCATGTCAATCCGGTGTGCCCCCGCCTTAGCATACCACCCAGGGGGGGGGGACGCGGCCCCCTCCCGTACCTACTCTATCCGAAGGCACCACGCAACGGACGACGTGGCGCTTTCCCCCCCTGTTAGGCCGCCCGATGAGCATCCGAGCCCCCGCCCGAGATGCCCGGCGGCCTCCGGGGACGCCGTTGGTGACCGAGTGTAAGGGGATATCCGATCCCCCGCCTCGAGATCATCAAGGGCGTCCCCGCTCGCGTCAGAGGCGTCGCAACGGGGGTACGCCCCCGGGGCGTACCCTGCGCCGCCTCCCCCCCTTCGGCCGGGATCCTGATTACGCTCCCGATCCCGTTCCGCAGCCTCCTTCCGCAGCATAACCCGCTCGCAGAAGGAAGCGAACCCCCTCCACGCCTCCTCGCCACCGGCTGCCGCAGCGACGACAGCCGGGAGCGAGAGGTCGTGGCATCCTCTATCCTATCCTATCCTCTATCCTATCCTATCCTATATCCTATCCTATCCTCTATCCTATCCTATCGTCTATCCTATCATATCCTCTATCTTATCCTATCCTCTATACTATCCTATCCTCTATCCTATCCTATCCTCTATCCTATCCTATCCTCTATCTTATCCTATCCTCTATCCTATCCAATCCTCTATCCTATCCTCTATCCTATCCTATCCTCTATCCTATCCTATCCTCTACAATATCGTATCCTCTATCATATCCTTTCCTCTTTCCTATAATATCATCTATCCTATCGTATCCTCTATCTTATCCTATCCTCTATCCTATCCTATCATCTATCCTATCCTATCCTCTATCCTATCCTATCCTCTATCCTATCCTATCTTCTATCATATCCTATCCTCTATCCTATCCTATCGTCTATCCTATCATATCCTCTATCTTATCCTATCCTCTATACTATCCTATCCTCTATCCTATCCTATCCTCTATCCTATCCTATCCTCTATCATATCCTATCCTCTATCCTCTCCTATCCTCTATCCTATCCTATCCTCTATCCTATCCTACCCTCTATCCTATCCTTTCGTATCCTCTATCGCATCCTATCCTCTATCCTATCCTTTCGTATCCTCTATCGCATCCTATCCTCTATCCTATCCTATCCTCTATCCTATCCTATCCTCTACAATATCGTATCCTCTATCATATCCTTTCCTCTTTCCTATAATATCATCTATCCTATCGTATCCTCTATCTTATCCTATCCTCTATCCTATCCTATCATCTATCCTATCCTATCCTCTATCCTATCCTATCCTCTATCCTATCCTATCTTCTATCATATTCTATCCTCTATCCTATCCTATCGTCTATCCTATCATATCCTCTATCTTATCCTATCCTCTATACTATCCTATCCTCTATCCTATCCTATCCTCTATCCTATCCTATCCTCTATCATATCCTATCCTCTATCCTCTCCTATCCTCTATCCTATCCTATCCTCTATCCTAT
This sequence comes from Halictus rubicundus, assembly GCF_050948215.1. Classification (NCBI taxonomy): domain Eukaryota; kingdom Metazoa; phylum Arthropoda; class Insecta; order Hymenoptera; family Halictidae; genus Halictus; species Halictus rubicundus. Next base: position 552,038 of record NW_027488685.1, on the reverse strand, counting down.
CCTACCCTCTATCCTATCCTTTCGTATCCTCTATCGCATCCTATCCTCTATCCTATCCTTTCGTATCCTCTATCGCATCCTATCCTCTATCCTATCCTATCCTCTATCCTATCCTATCCTCTATACTATCCTATCCTCTATCCTATCCTATCCTATCCTCTATCCTATGCTATCCTCTATCCTATCCTATCCTCTATCTTATCCTATCCTCTATCCTATCCTACCCTCTGTCCTATCCTATCGTATCCTATATCGTATCCTATCCTCTATCCTATCCTATCCTCTATTATATCCTATCCCCTATTCTATCCTATCCTCTATAATACCCTATCCTCTATCCTATCCTATCCTCTATCCTATCCTATCCTCTATCATATCCTATCCTCTATCCTATTCTATCCTCTATCCTATCCTATCCTCTATCCTATTCTATCCTCTATCCTATCCTATTCTCTATCCTATCCTATCGTATCCTCTGTCCTATCCTATCCTCGATCCTATCCTATCCTCTATCGTATCCTATCGTCTATCCTATCATATCCTCTATCCGATCCTATCCTCTATCCTATCCTATCCTCTATCCTATCCTATCCTCTATCCTATCCTATCCTCTATCTTATCCTATCCTCTATCCTATCCAATCCTCTATCCTATCCTCTATCCGATCCTATCTTCTATCCTATCCTATCCTCTATCATATCCTATCCTCTATCCTATCCTATCCTCTATCCTATATTATCCTCTATCTTATCCTATCCTCTATCCTATCCTATCATCTATCCTATCCTATCTTCTATCCTATCCTATCCTCTATCATATCCTATCCTCTATCCTATCCTATCCTCTATCCTATCCTATCCTCTATCCTATCCTATCCTCTATCCTATCCTATCCTCTATCCTATCCTATCCTACACATTATCGTATCCTCTATCATATCCTTTCCTCTTTCCTATAATATCATCTATCCTATCGTATCCTCTATCTTATCCTATCCTCTATCCTATCCTATCATCTATCCTATCCTATCCTCTATCCTATCCTATCCTCTATCCTATCCTATCCTCTATCATATCCTATCCTCTATCCTATCCTATCGTCTATCCTATCATATCCTCTATCTTATCCTATCCTCTATACTATCCTATCCTCTATCCTATCCTATCCTCTATCCTATCCTATCCTCTATCATATCCTATCCTGTATCCTCTCCTATCCTCTATCCTATCCTATCCTCTATCCTATCCTACCCTCTATCCTATCCTTTCGTATCCTCTATCGCATCCTATCCTCTATCCTATCCTATCCTCTATCCTATCCTATCCTCTATACTATCCTATCCTCTATCCTATCCTATCCTATCCTCTATCCTATGCTATCCTCTATCATATCCTATCCTCTATCCTCTCCTATCCTCTATCCTATCCTATCCTCTATCCTATCCTATCCTCTATCCTATCCTATCCTCTATCATATCCTATCCTCTATCCTCTCCTATCCTCTATCCTATCCTATCCTCTATCCTATCCTACCCTCTATCCTATCCTTTCGTATCCTCTATCGCATCCTATCCTCTATCCTATCCTATCCTCTATCCTATCCTATCCTCTATACTATCCTATCCTCTATCCTATCCTACCCTCTATCCTATCCTATCGTATCCTCTATCGTATCCTATCCTCTATCCTATCCTATCCTCTATTATATCCTATCCCCTATACTATCCTATCCTCTATCCTACCCTATCCTCTATCCTATCCTATCCTCTATCCTATCCTATCCTCTATCATATCCTATCCTCTATCCTATTCTATCCTCTATCCTATCCTATCCTCTATCCTATCCTATCCTCTATCCTATCCTATTCTCTATCCTATCCTATCGTATCCTCTGTCCTATCCTATCCTCGATCCTATCCTATCCTCTATCGTATCCTATCGTCTATCCTATCATATCCTCTATCTTATCCTATCCTCTATACTATCCTATCCTCGATCCTATCCTATCCTCTATCCTATCCTATCATCTATCCTATCCTATCCTCTATCCTATCCTATCCTCTATCCTATCCTATCTTCTATCATATTCTATCCTCTATCCTATCCTATCGTCTATCCTATCATATCCTCTATCTTATCCTATCCTCTATACTATCCTATCCTCTATCCTATCCTATCCTCTATCCTATCCTATCCTCTACAATATCGTATCCTCTATCATATCCTTTCCTCTTTCCTATAATATCATCTATCCTATCGTATCCTCTATCTTATCCTATCCTCTATCCTATCCTATCATCTATCCTATCCTATCCTCTATCCTATCCTATCCTCTATCCTATCCTATCTTCTATCATATTCTATCCTCTATCCTATCCTATCGTCTATCCTATCATATCCTCTATCTTATCCTATCCTCTATACTATCCTATCCTCTATCCTATCCTATCCTCTATCCTATCCTATCCTCTATCATATCCTATCCTCTATCCTCTCCTATCCTCTATCCTATCCTATCCTCTATCCTATCCTACCCTCTATCCTATCCTTTCGTATCCTCTATCGCATCCTATCCTCTATCCTATCCTTTCGTATCCTCTATCGCATCCTATCCTCTATCCTATCCTATCCTCTATCCTATCCTATCCTCTATACTATCCTATCCTCTATCCTATCCTATCCTATCCTCTATCCTATGCTATCCTCTATCCTATCCTATCCTCTATCTTATCCTATCCTCTATCCTATCCTACCCTCTGTCCTATCCTATCGTATCCTATATCGTATCCTATCCTCTATCCTATCCTATCCTCTATTATATCCTATCCCCTATTCTATCCTATCCTCTATAATACCCTATCCTCTATCCTATCCTATCCTCTATCCTATCCTATCCTCTATCATATCCTATCCTCTATCCTATTCTATCCTCTATCCTATCCTATCCTCTATCCTATTCTATCCTCTATCCTATCCTATTCTCTATCCTATCCTATCGTATCCTCTGTCCTATCCTATCCTCGATCCTATCCTATCCTCTATCGTATCCTATCGTCTATCCTATCATATCCTCTATCCGATCCTATCCTCTATCCTATCCTATCCTCTATCCTATCCTATCCTCTATCCTATCCTATCCTCTATCTTATCCTATCCTCTATCCTATCCAATCCTCTATCCTATCCTCTATCCGATCCTATCTTCTATCCTATCCTATCCTCTATCATATCCTATCCTCTATCCTATCCTATCCTCTATCCTATATTATCCTCTATCTTATCCTATCCTCTATCCTATCCTATCATCTATCCTATCCTATCTTCTATCCTATCCTATCCTCTATCATATCCTATCCTCTATCCTATCCTATCCTCTATCCTATCCTATCCTCTATCCTATCCTATCCTCTATCCTATCCTATCCTCTATCCTATCCTATCCTACACATTATCGTATCCTCTATCATATCCTTTCCTCTTTCCTATAATATCATCTATCCTATCGTATCCTCTATCTTATCCTATCCTCTATCCTATCCTATCATCTATCCTATCCTATCCTCTATCCTATCCTATCCTCTATCCTATCCTATCCTCTATCATATCCTATCCTCTATCCTATCCTATCGTCTATCCTATCATATCCTCTATCTTATCCTATCCTCTATACTATCCTATCCTCTATCCTATCCTATCCTCTATCCTATCCTATCCTCTATCATATCCTATCCTGTATCCTCTCCTATCCTCTATCCTATCCTATCCTCTATCCTATCCTACCCTCTATCCTATCCTTTCGTATCCTCTATCGCATCCTATCCTCTATCCTATCCTATCCTCTATCCTATCCTATCCTCTATACTATCCTATCCTCTATCCTATCCTATCCTATCCTCTATCCTATGCTATCCTCTATCATATCCTATCCTCTATCCTCTCCTATCCTCTATCCTATCCTATCCTCTATCCTATCCTATCCTCTATCCTATCCTATCCTCTATCATATCCTATCCTCTATCCTCTCCTATCCTCTATCCTATCCTATCCTCTATCCTATCCTACCCTCTATCCTATCCTTTCGTATCCTCTATCGCATCCTATCCTCTATCCTATCCTATCCTCTATCCTATCCTATCCTCTATACTATCCTATCCTCTATCCTATCCTACCCTCTATCCTATCCTATCGTATCCTCTATCGTATCCTATCCTCTATCCTATCCTATCCTCTATTATATCCTATCCCCTATACTATCCTATCCTCTATCCTACCCTATCCTCTATCCTATCCTATCCTCTATCCTATCCTATCCTCTATCATATCCTATCCTCTATCCTATTCTATCCTCTATCCTATCCTATCCTCTATCCTATCCTATCCTCTATCCTATCCTATTCTCTATCCTATCCTATCGTATCCTCTGTCCTATCCTATCCTCGATCCTATCCTATCCTCTATCGTATCCTATCGTCTATCCTATCATATCCTCTATCTTATCCTATCCTCTATACTATCCTATCCTCGATCCTATCCTATCCTCTATCCAATCCTATCCTCTATCATATCCTATCCTCTATCCTCTCCTATCCTCTATCCTATCCTATCCTCTATCCTATCCTACCCTCTATCCTATCCTTTCGTATCCTCTATCGCATCCTATCCTCTATCCTATCCTATCCTCTATCCTATCCTATCCTCTATACTATCCTATCCTCTATCCTATCCTATCCTCTATCCTATCCTATCCTCTATCCTATCCTATCCTCTATCCTATTCTATCCTCTATAATATCGTATCCTCTATCATATCCTATCCTCATTCCTATAATATCATCTGTCCTATCCTACCCTCTATCCTATCCTTTCGTATCCTCTATCGCATCCTATCCTCTATCCTATCCTATCCTCTATCCTATCCTATCCTCTATCCTTTCCTATCCTCTATCCTATCCTATCCTCTATCCTATCCTTTCCTCTATCCTATCCAATCCCCTATCATATCCTCTATCCGATCCTATCCTCTATCCTATCCAATTCCTCTATCCTATCCTATCCTCTATCCTATCCTATCCTCTATCTTATCCTATCCTCTATCCTATCCAATCCTCTATCCTATCCTCTATCCGATCCTATCTTCTATCCTATCCTATCCTCTATCATATCCTATCCTCTATCCTATCCAATCCTCTATCCTATCTTATCCTCTATCTTATCCTATCCTCTATCCTATCCTATCATCTATCCTATCCTATCTTCTATCCTATCCTATCCTCTTTCATATCCTATCCTCTATCCTATCCTATTCTCTATCCTATCCTATCCTCTATCCTATCCTATCCTCTATCCTATCCTATCCTCTACAATATCGTATCCTCTATCATATCCTTTCCTCTTTCCTATAATATCATCTATCCTATCGTATCCTCTATCTTATCCTATCCTCTATCCTATCCTATCATCTATCCTATCCTCTATCCTATCCTATCATCTATCCTATCCTATCCTCTATCCTATCCTATCCTCTATCCTATCCTATCCTCTATCATATCCTATCCTCTATCCTATCCTATCGTCTATCCTATCATATCCTCTATCTTATCCTATCCTCTATACTATCCTATCCTCTATCCTATCCTATCCTCTATCCTATCCTATCCTCTATCATATCCTATCCTCTATCCTCTCCTATCCTCTATCCTATCCTATCCTCTATCCTATCCTACCATCTATCCTATCCTTTCGTATCCTCTATCGCATCCTATCCTCTATCCTATCCTATCCTCTATCCTATACTATCCTCTATACTATCCTATCCTCTATCCTATCCTATCCTATCCTCTATCCTATGCTATCCTCTATCCTATCCTATCCTCTATCCTATCCTATCCTCTATCCTATCCTACCCTCTATCCTATCCTATCGTATCCTCTATCGTATCCTATCCTCTATCCTATCCTATCCTCTATTATATCCTATCCCCTATTCTATCCTATCCTCTATCCTACCCTATCCTCTATCCTATCCTATCCTCTATCCTATCCTATCATCTATCATATCCTATCCTCTATCCTATTCTATCCTCTATCCTATCCGATCCTCTATCCTATCCTATCCTCTATCCTATCCTATTCTCTATCCTATCCTATCGTATCCTCTGTCCTATCCTATCCTCGATCCTATCCTATCCTCTATCGTATCCTATCGTCTATCCTATCATATCCTCTATCTTATCCTATCCTCTATACTATCCTATCCTCTATCCTATCCTATCCTCTATCCTATCCTATCCTCTATCATATCCTATCCTCTATCGTCTCCTATCCTCTATCCTATCCTATCCTCTATCCTATCCTACCCTCTATCCTATCCTTTCGTAACCTCTATCGCATCCTATCCTCTATCCTATCCTATCCTCTATCCTATCCTATCATCTATCCTATCCTATCCTCTATCCTATCCTATCCTCTATCCTATCCTATCCTCTATCATATCCTATCCTCTATCCTATCCTATCGTCTATCCTATCATATCCTCTATCTTATCCTATCCTCTATACTATCCTATCCTCTATCCTATCCTATCCTCTATCCTATCCTATCCTCTATCATATCCTATCCTCTATCCTCTCCTATCCTCTATCCTATCCTATCCTCTATCCTATCCTACCCTCTATCCCATCCTTTCGTATCCTCTATCGCATCCTATCCTCTATCCTATCCTACCCCCTATCCTATCCTTTCGTATCCTCTATCGCATCCTATCCTCTATCCGATCCTATCTTCTATTCTATCCTATCCTCTATCCTATCCTATCCTCTATCATATCCTATCCTCTATCCTATCCTATCCTCTATCCTATCCTATCCTCTATCCTATCCTATCCTCTATCCTATCCTATCCTCTATCCTATCCAATCCCCTATCCTATCCTCTATCGTATCCTATGCTCTATCCTATCCTATCCTCTATCCTATCCTATCCTCTATCCTATCCTATCCTCTATCCTATCCTCTATCCTATCCTCTATCCTATCCTATCGTATCCTCTATCGTATCCTAACCTCTATCCGATCCTATCCTCTATCCTATCCTATCCTCTATCCTACCCTATCCTCTATCCTATCCTATCCTGTATCTTATCCTATCCTCTATCCTATCCAATCCTCTATCCTATCCTCTATCCGATCCTATCTTCTATTCTATCCTATCCTCTATCATATCCTATCCTCTATCCTATCCTATCCTCTATCCTATCTTATCCTCTATCTTATCCTATCCTCTATCCTATCCTATCATCTATCCTATCCTATCTTCTATCCTATCCTATCCTCTATCCTATCCTATCCTCTATCCTATCCTATCCTCTATCCTATCCTATCCTCTATCCTATCCTATCCTCTACAATATCGTATCCTCTATCATATCCTTTCCTCTTTCCTATAATATCATCTATCCTATCGTATCCTCTATCTTATCCTATCCTCTATCCTATCCTATCATCTATCCTATCCTATCCTCTATCTTATCCTATCCTCTATACTATCCTATCCTCTATCCTATCCTATCCTCTATCCTATCCTATCCTCTATACTATCCTATCCTCTATCCTATCCTATCCTATCCTCTATCCTATCCTATCCTCTATCCTATCCTATCATCTATCCTATCCTATCCTCTATCCTATCCTATCCTATCCTCTATCCTATGCTATCCTCAATCCTATCCTATCCTCTATCCTATCCTATCCTCTATCCTATCCTACCCTCTATCCGATCCTATCGTATCCTCTATCGTATCCTATCCTCTATCCTATCCTATCCTGTATTATATCCTATCCCCTATTCTATCCTATCCTCTATCATATCCTATCCTCTATCCTATTCTATCCTCTATCCTATCCTCTATCCTATCCTATCCTCTATCCTATCCTATCCTCTATCCTATCCTATTCTCTATCCTATCCTATCGTATCCTCTGTCCTATCCTATCCTCTATCCTATCCAATCCCCTATCCTATCCTCTATCGTATCCTATGCTCTATCCTATCATATCCTCTATCTTATCCTATCCTCTATCCTATCCTATCCTCTATCCTATTCTCTATCCGATCTTATCGTCTATCCTTTCCTATCCTCTATCCGATCCTATCCTCTATCCTATCCTATCCTCTATCCTATCCTATCCTCTATACTATCCTATACTCTATCCTATCCTATCCTATCCTCTATCCTATCCTATCCTCTATCATATCCTATCCTCTATCCTATCCTATCCTCTATAATATCGTATCCTCTATCATATCCTATCCTCATTCCTATAATATCATCTGTCCTATCCTACCCTCTATCCTATCCTTTCGTATCCTCTATCGCATCCTATCCTCTATCCTATCCTATCCTCTATCCTATCCTATCCTCTATCCTTTCCTATCCTCTATCCTATCCTATCCTCTATCCTATCCTTTCCTCTATCCTATCCAATCCCCTATCATATCCTCTATCCGATCCTATCCTCTATCCTATCCAATTCCTCTATCCTATCCTATCCTCTATCCTATCCTATCCTCTATCTTATCCTATCCTCTATCCTATCCAATCCTCTATCCTATCCTCTATCCGATCCTATCTTCTATCCTATCCTATCCTCTATCATATCCTATCCTCTATCCTATCCAATCCTCTATCCTATCTTATCCTCTATCTTATCCTATCCTCTATCCTATCCTATCATCTATCCTATCCTATCTTCTATCCTATCCTATCCTCTTTCATATCCTATCCTCTATCCTATCCTATTCTCTATCCTATCCTATCCTCTATCCTATCCTATCCTCTATCCTATCCTATCCTCTACAATATCGTATCCTCTATCATATCCTTTCCTCTTTCCTATAATATCATCTATCCTATCGTATCCTCTATCTTATCCTATCCTCTATCCTATCCTATCATCTATCCTATCCTCTATCCTATCCTATCATCTATCCTATCCTATCCTCTATCCTATCCTATCCTCTATCCTATCCTATCCTCTATCATATCCTATCCTCTATCCTATCCTATCGTCTATCCTATCATATCCTCTATCTTATCCTATCCTCTATACTATCCTATCCTCTATCCTATCCTATCCTCTATCCTATCCTATCCTCTATCATATCCTATCCTCTATCCTCTCCTATCCTCTATCCTATCCTATCCTCTATCCTATCCTACCATCTATCCTATCCTTTCGTATCCTCTATCGCATCCTATCCTCTATCCTATCCTATCCTCTATCCTATACTATCCTCTATACTATCCTATCCTCTATCCTATCCTATCCTATCCTCTATCCTATGCTATCCTCTATCCTATCCTATCCTCTATCCTATCCTATCCTCTATCCTATCCTACCCTCTATCCTATCCTATCGTATCCTCTATCGTATCCTATCCTCTATCCTATCCTATCCTCTATTATATCCTATCCCCTATTCTATCCTATCCTCTATCCTACCCTATCCTCTATCCTATCCTATCCTCTATCCTATCCTATCATCTATCATATCCTATCCTCTATCCTATTCTATCCTCTATCCTATCCGATCCTCTATCCTATCCTATCCTCTATCCTATCCTATTCTCTATCCTATCCTATCGTATCCTCTGTCCTATCCTATCCTCGATCCTATCCTATCCTCTATCGTATCCTATCGTCTATCCTATCATATCCTCTATCTTATCCTATCCTCTATACTATCCTATCCTCTATCCTATCCTATCCTCTATCCTATCCTATCCTCTATCATATCCTATCCTCTATCGTCTCCTATCCTCTATCCTATCCTATCCTCTATCCTATCCTACCCTCTATCCTATCCTTTCGTAACCTCTATCGCATCCTATCCTCTATCCTATCCTATCCTCTATCCTATCCTATCATCTATCCTATCCTATCCTCTATCCTATCCTATCCTCTATCCTATCCTATCCTCTATCATATCCTATCCTCTATCCTATCCTATCGTCTATCCTATCATATCCTCTATCTTATCCTATCCTCTATACTATCCTATCCTCTATCCTATCCTATCCTCTATCCTATCCTATCCTCTATCATATCCTATCCTCTATCCTCTCCTATCCTCTATCCTATCCTATCCTCTATCCTATCCTACCCTCTATCCCATCCTTTCGTATCCTCTATCGCATCCTATCCTCTATCCTATCCTACCCCCTATCCTATCCTTTCGTATCCTCTATCGCATCCTATCCTCTATCCGATCCTATCTTCTATTCTATCCTATCCTCTATCCTATCCTATCCTCTATCATATCCTATCCTCTATCCTATCCTATCCTCTATCCTATCCTATCCTCTATCCTATCCTATCCTCTATCCTATCCTATCCTCTATCCTATCCTATCCTCTATCCTATCCAATCCCCTATCCTATCCTCTATCGTATCCTATGCTCTATCCTATCCTATCCTCTATCCTATCCTATCCTCTATCCTATCCTATCCTCTATCCTATCCTCTATCCTATCCTCTATCCTATCCTATCGTATCCTCTATCGTATCCTAACCTCTATCCGATCCTATCCTCTATCCTATCCTATCCTCTATCCTATCCTATCCTCTATCCTATCCTATCCTGTATCTTATCCTATCCTCTATCCTATCCAATCCTCTATCCTATCCTCTATCCGATCCTATCTTCTATTCTATCCTATCCTCTATCATATCCTATCCTCTATCCTATCCTATCCTCTATCCTATCTTATCCTCTATCTTATCCTATCCTCTATCCTATCCTATCATCTATCCTATCCTATCTTCTATCCTATCCTATCCTCTATCCTATCCTATCCTCTATCCTATCCTATCCTCTATCCTATCCTATCCTCTATCCTATCCTATCCTCTACAATATCGTATCCTCTATCATATCCTTTCCTCTTTCCTATAATATCATCTATCCTATCGTATCCTCTATCTTATCCTATCCTCTATCCTATCCTATCATCTATCCTATCCTATCCTCTATCTTATCCTATCCTCTATACTATCCTATCCTCTATCCTATCCTATCCTCTATCCTATCCTATCCTCTATACTATCCTATCCTCTATCCTATCCTATCCTATCCTCTATCCTATCCTATCCTCTATCCTATCCTATCATCTATCCTATCCTATCCTCTATCCTATCCTATCCTATCCTCTATCCTATGCTATCCTCAATCCTATCCTATCCTCTATCCTATCCTATCCTCTATCCTATCCTACCCTCTATCCGATCCTATCGTATCCTCTATCGTATCCTATCCTCTATCCTATCCTATCCTGTATTATATCCTATCCCCTATTCTATCCTATCCTCTATCATATCCTATCCTCTATCCTATTCTATCCTCTATCCTATCCTCTATCCTATCCTATCCTCTATCCTATCCTATCCTCTATCCTATCCTATTCTCTATCCTATCCTATCGTATCCTCTGTCCTATCCTATCCTCTATCCTATCCAATCCCCTATCCTATCCTCTATCGTATCCTATGCTCTATCCTATCATATCCTCTATCTTATCCTATCCTCTATCCTATCCTATCCTCTATCCTATTCTCTATCCGATCTTATCGTCTATCCTTTCCTATCCTCTATCCGATCCTATCCTCTATCCTATCCTATCCTCTATCCTATCCTATCCTCTATACTATCCTATACTCTATCCTATCCTATCCTATCCTCTATCCTATCCTATCCTCTATCATATCCTATCCTCTATCCTATCCTATCCTCTATAATATCGTATCCTCTATCATATCCTATCCTCATTCCTATAATATCATCTGTCCTATCCTATCCTCTATCCTATCCAATCCCCTATCCTATCCTATCATCTATCCTATCCTATCCTCTATCCTATCCTATCCTATCCTCTATCCTATGCTATCCTCAATCCTATCCTATCCTCTATCCTATCCTATCCTCTATCCTATCCTACCCTCTATCCGATCCTATCGTATCCTCTATCGTATCCTATCCTCTATCCTATCCTATCCTGTATTATATCCTATCCCCTATTCTATCCTATCCTCTATCATATCCTATCCTCTATCCTATTCTATCCTCTATCCTATCCTATCCTCTATCCTATCCTATCCTCTATCCTATCCTATTCTCTATCCTATCCTATCGTATCCTCTGTCCTATCCTATCCTCGATCCTATCCTATCCTCTATCGTATCCTATCGTCTATCCTATCATATCCTCTATCTTATCCTATACTCTATACTATCCTATCATCTATCCTATCCTATCCTCTATCCTATCCTATCCACTATCATATCCTATCCTCTATCCTCTCATATCCTCTATCCTATCCTATCCTCAATATTATCCTACCCTCTATCCTATCCTTTCGTATCCTCTATCGCATCCTATCCTCTATCCTATCCTATCCTCTATCCTATCCTATCCTCTATACTATCCTATCCTCTATCCTATCCTATCCTATCCTCTATCCTATGCTATCCTCTATCCTATCCTATCCTCTATCCTATCCTATCCTCTATCCTATCCTACCCTCTATCCTATCCTATCGTATCCTCTATCGTAACCTATCCTCTATCCTATCCTATCCTCTATTATATCCTATCCCCTATACTATCCTATCCTCTATCCTACCCTATCCTCTATCCTATCCTATCCTCTATCCTATCCTATCCTATCCTCTATCCTATGCTATCCTCAATCCTATCCTATCCTCTATCCTATCCTATCCTCTATCCTATCCTACCCTCTATCCGATCCTATCGTATCCTCTATCGTATCCTATCCTCTATCCTATCCTATCCTGTATTATATCCTATCCCCTATTCTATCCTATCCTCTATCCTACCCTATCCTCTATCCTATCCTATCCTCTATCCTATCCTATCCTCTATCATATCCTATCCTCTATCCTATTCTATCCTCTATCCTATCCTATCCTCTATCCTATCCTATCCTCTATCCTATCCTATTCTCTATCCTATCCTATCCTATCCTCTATCCTATGCTACCCTCTATCCTATCCTATCCTCTATCCTATCCTATCCTCTATCCTATCCTACCCTCTATCCTATCCTATCGTATCCTCTATACTATCCTATCCTCTATCCTATCCTATCCTCTATCCTATCCTATCCTCTATCATATCCTATCCTCATTCCTATAATATCATCTGTCCTATCCTATCCTCTATCCTATCCAATCCCCTATCCTATCCTCTATCGTATCCTATGCTCTATCTTATCATATCCTCTATCTTATCCTATCCTCTATCCTATCCTATCCTCTATCCTATTCTCTATCCGATCTTATCGTCTATCCTTTCCTATCCTCTATCCGATCCTATCCTCTATCCTATCCTATCCTCTATCCTATCCTATCCTCTATACTATCCTATACTCTATCCTATCCTATCCTATCCTCTATCCTATCCTATCCTCTATCATATCCTATTATCTATCCTATCCTATCCTCTACAATATCGTATCCTCTATCATATCCTTTCCTCTTTCCTATAATATCATCTATCCTATCGTATCCTCTATCTTATCCTATCCTCTATCCTATCCTATCATCTATCCTATCCTATCCTCTATCCTATCCTATCCTATCCTCTATCCTATGCTATCCTCAATCCTATCCTATACTCTATCCTATCCTATCCTCTATCCTATCCTACCCTCTATCCGATCCTATCGTATCCTCTATCGTATCCTATCCTCTATCCTATCCTATCCTGTATTATATCCTATCCCCTATTCTATCCTATCCTCTATCCTACCCTATCCTCTATCCTATCCTATCCTCTATCCTATCCTATCCTCTATCATATCCTATCCTCTATCCTATTCTATCCTCTATCCTATCCTATCCTCTATCCTATCCTATCCTCTATCCTATCCTATTCTCTATCCTATCCTATCGTATCCTCTGTCCTATCCTATCCTCGATCCTATCCTATCCTCTATCGTATCCTATCGTCTATCCTATCATATCCTCTATCTTATCCTATACTCTATACTATCCTATCATCTATCCTATCCTATCCTCTATCCTATCCTATCCACTATCATATCCTATCCTCTATCCTCTCATATCCTCTATCCTATCCTATCCTCAATATTATCCTACCCTCTATCCTATCCTTTCGTATCCTCTATCGCATCCTATCCTCTATCCTATCCTATCCTCTATCCTATCCTATCCTCTATACTATCCTATCCTCTATCCTATCCTATCCTATCCTCTATCCTATGCTATCCTCTATCCTATCCTATCCTCTATCCTATCCTATCCTCTATCCTATCCTACCCTCTATCCTATCCTATCGTATCCTCTATCGTAACCTATCCTCTATCCTATCCTATCCTCTATTATATCCTATCCCCTATACTATCCTATCCTCTATCCTACCCTATCCTCTATCCTATCCTATCCTCTATCCTATCCTATCCTATCCTCTATCCTATGCTATCCTCAATCCTATCCTATCCTCTATCCTATCCTATCCTCTATCCTATCCTACCCTCTATCCTATCCTATCGTATCCTCTATCGTAACCTATCCTCTATCCTATCCTATCCTCTATTATATCCTATCCCCTATACTATCCTATCCTCTATCCTATCCTATCCTCTATCATATCCTATCCTCTATCCTATCATATCCTATCCTCTATCCTATCCTATCCTCTATCCTATCCTATCCTCTATCCTATCGTATCCTCTATCCTATCCTATCGTCTATCCTATCCTATCCTCTATCCTATCCTATCCTCTATCCTATCCTATCCTCTATCCTATCCTATCCTCTATCCTATCCTATCGTATCCTATCCTCTATCCTATCCTATCGTATCCTCTATCGTATCATATCCTCTATCCTATCCTATCCTATCCTCTATCATATCCTATCCTCTATCCTATCCTATCCTATCCTCTATCCTATCCTATCCTCTATCCTATCCTATCGTATCCTCTATCGTATCCTATCCTCTATCCTATCCTATCCTCTATACTATCCTATCCTCTATCCTATCCTCTATCCTATCCTATCCTCTATCCTATTCCATCCTCTATCCTATCCTATCCTCTATAATATCGTATCCTCTATCATATCCTATCCTCATTCCTATAATATCATCTGTCCTATCCTATCCTCTATCCTATCCAATCCCCTATCCTATCCTCTATCGTATCTTATGCTCTATCCTATCCTATCCTCTATCCTATCCTATCCAATCCTCTATCCTAACCTATCCTCTATCCTATCCTATTCTCCATCCTATCCTATCCTATCCTCTACCGCCTCCTATCCTGTATCCGATCCAATCCCCTAGCGTCTACCGTATCATATTCTCTATCCTATCCAATCCTCTATCCTATCCGATCCACTATCATATCCTATCCTCTATCCTATCCTATCCTCTATCCTATCCTATCCTCTATCCTATCCTATCCTCTATCCTATCGTATCGTATCCTCTATCGTATCCTATCCTCTATCCTATCCTATCGTATCCTCTATCGTATCCTATCCTCTATCCTATCCTATCCTATACTCTATCCTATCCTATCCTCTATCCTATCCTATCCTCTATCCTATCCTATCCTCTATCCTATCCAATCCCCTATCCTATCCTCTATCGTATCTTATGCTCTATCCTATCCTCTCCTCTATCCTATCCTATCCTATCCTCTATCCTAACCTATCCTCTATCCTATCCTATTCTCCATCCTATCCTATCCTATCCTCTACCGCCTCCTATCCTGTATCCGATCCAATCCCCTAGCGTCTGCCGTATCATATTCTCTATCCTAT
Organism: Halictus rubicundus; assembly: GCF_050948215.1. Lineage (NCBI taxonomy): Eukaryota > Metazoa > Arthropoda > Insecta > Hymenoptera > Halictidae > Halictus > Halictus rubicundus. Next base: position 536,192 of record NW_027488685.1, on the reverse strand, counting down.
CCAATCCTCTATCCTATCCGATCCACTATCATATCCTATCCTCTATCCTATCAAATCCCCTATTATATCCTCTATCGTATCTTATGCTCTATCCTATCCTATCCTCTATCCTATCCTATCCTCTATCCTATCCTATCCTATCCTCTATCCTAACCTATCCTCTATCCTATCCTATTCTCCATCCTATCCTATCCTATCCAGTACCGCCTCCAACCTGTATCCGATCCAATCCCCTAGCGTCTACCGTATCATATTCTCTATCCTACCCAATCCTCTATCCTATCCGATCCACTATCATATCCTATCCTCTATCCTATCCTATCCTCTATCCTATCCTATCCTCTATCCTATCCCATCCTCTATCCTATCCTATCCTCTATCCTATCCTATCCTATCCTCTATCTTATCCTATCCTCTATCCTATCCTATCCTCTATACTATCCTATCCTCTATCCTATCCTCTATCCTATCCTATCCTCTATCCTATCCTATCCTCTATCCTATCCTATCCTCTATAATATCGTATCCTCTATCATATCCTATCCTCATTCCTATAATATCATCTGTCCTATCCTATCCTCTATCCTATCAAATCCCCTATTATATCCTCTATCGTATCTTATGCTCTATCCTATCCTATCCTCTATCCTATCCTATCCTCTATCCTATCCTATCCTCTATCCTATCCTATCCTATCCTCTATCCTAACCTATCCTCTATCCTATCCTATTCTCCATCCTATCCTATCCTATCCAGTACCGCCTCCTATCCTGTATCCGATCCAATCCCCTAGCGTCTACCGTATCATATTCTCTATCCTACCCAATCCTCTATCCTATCCGATCCACTATCATATCCTATCCTCTATCCTATCCTATCCTCTATCCTATCCTATCCTCTATCCTATCCTATCCTCTATCCTATCCTATCGTCTATCCTATCCTATCCTCTATCCTATCCTATCCTCTATCCTATCCTATCCTCTATCCTATCCTATCCTCTATCCTATCCTATCCTCTATCCTATCCTATCCTCTATCCTATCCTATCGTATCCTCTATCGTATCCTATCCTCTATCCTATCCTATCGTATCCTCTATCGTATCCTATCCTCTATCCTATCCTATCCTATCCTCTATCATATCCTATCCTCTATCCTATCCTATCCTATCCTCTATCCTATCCTATCGTATCCTCTATCGTATCCTATCCTCTATCCTATCCTATCGTATCCTCTATCGTATCCTATCCTCTATCCTATCCTATCCTATCCTATCCTCTATCCTATCCTATCCTATCCTCTATCTTATCCTATCCTCTATCCTATCCTATCCTCTATACTATCCTATCCTCTATCCTATCCTATCCTCTATCCTATCCTATCCTCTATCCTATCCTATCCTCTATCCTATCCTATCCTCTATCCTATCCTATCCTCTATAATATCGTATCCTGTATCATATCCTATCCTCATTCCTATAATATCATCTGTCCTATCCTATCCTCTATCCTATCCAATCCCCTATCCTATCCTCTATCGTATCTTATGCTCTATCCTATCCTATCCTCTATCCTATCCTATCCTATCCTCTATCCTAACCTATCCTCTATCCTATCCTATTCTCCATCCTATCCTATCTTATCCTCTACCGCCTCCTATCCTGTATCCGATCCAATCCCCTAGCGTCTACCGTATCATATTCTCTATCCTATCCAATCCTCTATCCTATCCGATCCACTATCATATCCTATCCTCTATCCTATCCTATCCTCTATCCTATCCTATCCTCTATCCTATCCTATCCTCTATAATATCGTATCCTCTATCATATCCTATCCTCATTCCTATAATATCATCTGTCCTATCCTATCCTCTATCCTATCAAATCCCCTATTATATCCTCTATCGTATCTTATGCTCTATCCTATCCTATCCTCTATCCTATCCTATCCTCTATCCTATCCTATCCTCTATCCTATCCTATCCTCTATCCTATCCTATCCTATCCTCTATCCTAACCTATCCTCTATCCTATCCTATTCTCCATCCTATCCTATCCTATCCAGTACCGCCTCCTATCCTGTATCCGATCCAATCCCCTAGCGTCTACCGTATCATATTCTCTATCCTACCCAATCCTCTATCCTATCCGATCCACTATCATATCCTATCCTCTATCCTATCCTATCCTCTATCCTATCCTATCCTCTATCCTATCCTATCCTCTATCCTATCCTATCGTCTATCCTATCCTATCTTCTACCCTATCCTATCCTCTATCCTATCCTATCCTCTATCCTATCCTATCCTCTATCCTATCCTATCCTCTATCCTATCCTATCCTATCCTCTATCCTATCCTATCCTCTATCCTATCCTATCGTATCCTCTATCGTTTCCTATCCTCTATCCTATCCTATCGTATCCTCTATCGTATCCTATCCTCTATCCTATCCTATCCTATCCTATCCTATCCTCATTCCTATAATATCATCTGTCCTATCCTATCCTCTATCCTATCCAATCCCCTATCCTATCCTCTATCGTATCTTATGCTCTATCCTATCCTATCCTCTATCCTATCCTATCCTATCCTCTATCCTAACCTATCCTCTATCCTATCCTATTCTCCATCCTATCCTATCTTATCCTCTACCGCCTCCTATCCTGTATCCGATCCAATCCCCTAGCGTCTACCGTATCATATTCTCTATCCTATCCAATCCTCTATCCTATCCGATCCACTATCATATCCTATCCTCTATCCTATCCTATCCTCTATCCTATCCTATCCTCTATCCTATCCTATCCTCTATAATATCGTATCCTCTATCATATCCTATCCTCATTCCTATAATATCATCTGTCCTATCCTATCCTCTATCCTATCAAATCCCCTATTATATCCTCTATCGTATCTTATGCTCTATCCTATCCTATCCTCTATCCTATCCTATCCTCTATCCTATCCTATCCTCTATCCTATCCTATCCTCTATCCTATCCTATCCTCTATCCTATCCTATCCTATCCTCTATCCTAACCTATCCTCTATCCTATCCTATTCTCCATCCTATCCTATCCTATCCAGTACCGCCTCCTATCCTGTATCCGATCCAATCCCCTAGCGTCTACCGTATCATATTCTCTATCCTACCCAATCCTCTATCCTATCCGATCCACTATCATATCCTATCCTCTATCCTATCCTATCCTCTATCCTATCCTATCCTCTATCCTATCCTATCCTCTATCCTATCCTATCGTCTATCCTATCCTATCTTCTACCCTATCCTATCCTCTATCCTATCCTATCCTCTATCCCATCCTATCCTCTATCCTATCCTATCCTCTATCCTATCCTATCCTATCCTCTATCCTATCCTATCCTCTATCCTATCCTATCGTATCCTCTATCGTTTCCTATCCTCTATCCTATCCTATCGTATCCTCTATCGTATCCTATCCTCTATCCTATCCTATCCTATCCTATCCTATCCTCTATCCTATCCTATCCTCTATCCTATCCTATCCTCTATCCTATCCGATCCACTATCATATCCTATCCTCTATCCTATCCAATCCTCTATCCTATCCGATCCACTATCATATCCTATCCTCTATCCTATCCTATCCTCTATCCTATCCTATCCTCTATCCTATCCTATCCTCTATCCTATCCTATCCTCTATCCTATCCTATCCTCTATCCTATCCTATCCTCTATCCTATCCTATCCTCTATCCTATCCTATCCTCTATCCTATCCTATCCTCTATCCTATCCTATCCTCTATCCTATCCTATCCTCTATCCTATCCTATCCTCTATCCTATCCTATCCTCTATCCTATCCTATCCTCTATCCTATCCTATCCTCTATCCTATCCTATCCTCTATCCTATCCTATCCTCTATCCTATCCTATCGTATCCTCTATCGTATCCTATCCTCTATCCCATCCTATTCTCCATCCTATCCTATCCTATCCTCTATCCTATCCTCTATCCTATCCTATCCTCTATCCTATCCTATCCTCTATCCTATCCTATCCTCTATCCTATCCTATCCTATCCTCTATCCTAACCTATCCTCTATCCTATCCTATCCTATCCACTACCGCCTCCTATCCTGTATCCGATCCAATCCCCTAGCGTCTACCGTATCATATTCTCTATCCTACCCAATCCTCTATCCTATCCGATCCACTATCATATCCTATCCTCTATCCTATCCTATCCTCTATCCTATCCTATCCTCTATCCTATCCTATCCTCTATAATATCCTATCATCTATCCTATCCTATCCTCTATCCTATCCTATCCTCTACCCTATCCTATCCTCTACCCTATCCTATCCTCTATCCTATCCTATCCTCTATCTTACCCTATCCTCTATCCTATCCTATCCTCTATCATATCCTATCCTCATTCCTATAATATCATCTGTCCTATCCTATCCTCTATCCTATCCAATACCCTATCCTATCCTCTATCGTATCCTATGCTCTATCCTATCCTATCCTCTATCCTATCCTATCCTCTATCCGATCCTATCCTCTATCCTATCCTATCCTCTATCCTATCCTATCCTCTATACTATCCTATCCTCTATCCTATCCTATCCTCTATCCTATCCTATCCTCTATCCTATCCTATCCTCTATAATATCGTATCCTCTATCATATCCTATCCTCATTCCTATATTATCATCAGTCCTATCCTAACCTCTATCCTATCCAATCCCCTATCCTATCCTCTATCGTATCCTATGCTCTATCCTATCCTATCCTCTATCCTATCCTATCCTCTATCCTATCCTATCCTATCCTCTATCCTAACCTATCCTCTATCCTATCCTATTCTCCATCCTATCCTATCCTATCCTCTACCGCCTCCTATCCTGTATCCGATCCAATCCCCTATCGTCTACCGTATCATATTCTCTATCCTATCCAATCCTCTATCCTATCCGATCCACTATCATATCCTATCCTCTATCCTATCCTATCCTCTATCCCATCCTATCCTCTATCCTATCCTATCCTCTATCCTATCCTATCCTCTATCTAATCCTATCCTCTATCCTATCCTATCCTCTATCCTTTCCTATCCTCTATCCTATCCTATCCTCTATCCTATCCTATCCTCTATCCTATCCTATCCTCTATCCTATCCTATCCTCTATCCCATCCTATCCTCTATCCTATCCTATCCTCTATCTAATCCTATCCTCTATCCTATCCTATCCTCTATCCTTTCCTATCCTCTATCCTATCCTATCCTCTATCCCATCCTATCCTCTATCATATCCTATCCTCTATCCTATCCTATCCTCTATCCTATCCTATCCTCTATCCTATCCTATCCTCTATCCTATCCTATCCTCTATCCTATCCTATCCTCTATACTATCCTATCCTCTATCCTATCCTATCCTATCCTCTATCCTATGCTATCCTCTATCCTATCCTATCCTCTATCCTATCCTATCCTCTATCCTATCCTACCCTCTATCCTATCCTATCGTATCCTCTATCGTATCCTATCCTTTATCCTATCCTATCCTCTATTATATCCTATCCCCTATTCTACCCTATCCTCTATCCTACCCTATCCTCTAGCCTGTCCTATCCTCTATCCTATCCTATTTTTTTTTTTTTTTTTTTCCGAGGAGGTAATCTCGTTACGGATACCCGAATCCCCCCCGGGGGGGGGTGGTCCGGGTTATGTGGGACTCCTCGGCTGGTTGGTGCAACGCCGAGTATACCCACTAACTCCTCCCCGTCCGTCCCTAGACTCCTGGGGGCACCCGTGCTCTGCGCGCGCATGTCAATCCGGTGTGCCCCCGCCTTAGCATACCACCCAGGGGGGGGGGGGACGCGGCCCCTCCCGTACCTACTCTATCCGAAGGCACCACGCAACGGACGACGTGGCGCTTTCCCCCCCTGTTAGGCCGCCCGATGAGCATCCGGGCCCCCGCCCGAGGTGCCCGGCGGCCTCCGGGGACGCCGTTGGTGACCGAGTGTAAGGGGATATCCGATCCCCCGCCTCGAGATCATCAAGGGCGTCCCCGCTCGCGTCAGAGGCGTCGCAACGGGGGTACGCCCCCGGGGCGTACCCTGCCCCGCCTCCCCCCCCCCCTTCGGCCGGGATCGTGACTACGCTCCCGATCCCGTTCCGCAGCCTCCTTCCGCAGCATAACCCGCTCGCAGAAGGAAGCGAACCCCCTCCACGCCTCCTCGCCACCGGCTGCCGCAGCGACGACAGCCGGGAGCGAGAGGTCGTGGCCCACCGCGCGCCGCAGGGCACGGCGCTCTCCCCCCCATGCCGGACACTCCTCCAGAGTGTGTTGCGCCGTGTCCCGCGGCTCGCCGCAGTGGTGACACGCCTCCTCGGTCTCCCTCCCGATGCGACACAGGTAGTCGCCGAAGCACCCGTGCCCGCTCATCACCTGCGTCACACGGTAGGAGACCCTATGCCCCATCCATCCCCTGTTCCATTGATCGAACACCGGGAGGATGGCCCGAACGGCCCGCCTCTCGCCCTCCCTCGTCCCGGGAAGGCTATCGCGCCACTCCCGGGCTGCGTGCCGCCGAGCATGTCGCCTGAGCTCATCCACCATGAGCCGCGCCTGATCCGGGGCCACCCCCCGGAGCCGGAGTTCCCTGGAGTGCGTATGCACATCCGCCAACACGCGGGCCTCCAGCTCGAGGGGGATCAGCCCCGACATCACCATCGCCGTCGCGTACGAAATGGTGCGGTACCCCCGCACGATGCCTATGGCCAGCCTGCGCTCGATGCGACGCAGCAGCGACCGTGTGCCGCCACTGCGCCCCCTAGCCAAGACATCGCGCGCCCATACAGGGGCTCCGTACAGGACCAAAACTCGCACCACCACCGCGAACAGACGACGCACCCGTCCACAGGGTCCCCCGAGATTCGGGAGAAGGCGACCGAGCGCAGCGGTCGCCCTCTCCGCCCGGGGCGCCAGCGACTCAATGTGGCGGTCAAAACGCCACCGGCCGTCAAGCTCGAGTCCCAGGTACCGCATCTGGGACCCGACCTTGACCATCCCCTCCCCCACGCAGATCCAGCACTGGGGAGGCGCCGCCAACCGGGCCGAGCGGAGAAACCACATGGCCCTGGTTTTCTCGACGGACACCTCTAGGCCCAGCGACCGGATCGCGCGCACCGCGCGCCACGCGCCGCGCTCCGCCAGGCAGATGGCCTCCTTCGCATACCTCCCGGTGGCCAATACCAGCGTGTCGTCGGCGTAACACGTCAGGCTGACCCCGGGAGGCATCTCCTCCCGCAGGACGCGATCGTACGCAAGATTCCACAGCAACGGGCCCAACACCGAGCCCTGCGGAACCCCGCGCACGACGCCCCTGCGCACCATCCCGTACCGGCCGGGATACTCTATACCCCTGTCGGAGAGATAGCTCCCGATCACCCTTCTGAGATACAGAGGCACCCGGTGGAAGACCAGGGCCTCCATTATCCGATCCCAGGGGACGGTGTTGAACGCGTTAGCGATATCCAAGGATATCGCCAACGCAACACCGCCCCCCCTCGTACAGGCCTCCGAGAGAGCTCTCACCCGCCGAATAGCGTCGACGGTGGAGAGACCCTCCCGGAAGCCGAATTGAACCCCGCTCAGATCGGGGACCCCTCCCGCCGACAGGTGCCGGACGAGGCGTCCAACGAGTACGCGCTCGAACAACTTCCCCGCCTCGTCCAGCAGACAAATTGGCCGGTACCCTGAGGGCGAGTCCCGGGACTTGCCCCCCTTCGGAAGGAGGACCAACCTGCCCGACTTCCACTCCGTGGGGAACACCCCCTCCCTCAGACAGCCGTTATACAGCTGCCGGAGTTCGGCGGCGAGTCCCCCCTCCAGGGCCAAGACCAACGCGCGGCCCGGCACCCCGTCCGGGCCCGGGGCCTTGCGGCCCACCCGCCGCGCCCTGGCCATCGCCTCACCCAGCTCGCCGGCCGACACCTCCCACTCTGCGGACCAGGAGAGAGGCTCCTGTTCCCAATGGGAGCGGCGCAGTTGTCCCCCCTCTCGCGGGAAGAGGGACGCCACCACTCCCTCGAGCAGGTGGGGGTCCATCGACTCCGTCACCGGAGGCGCCCACGCGCGCAGCTTGTTCATGACAAGCTTGTACGGGCGCCCCCATGGATCGGAGTCCACCGTGCCGACGAGCTCCGACCACGCGTCGGCCTTGGCCCGCGCGATAGCCCTGCGGAGAACCCCGAGCGCGGCTCGGTACTCCCCGCCGAGCCTCGCCGTCGCCTCCTCGTCGTCGCGCCTCCTACGCGCTCGGCCGTACCGACGCCGCGCGGCATTGCAGGCACGCCGGAGCTCCGCAATGCCGGCGGACCACCAGTACGCCGCCCTCCTGGGGGCGAACCGGCTGCGGGGCATGGCGGTGTCGCACACCGCCGTCATTACCTCCCGCAGCCGCCTCGCCCCTTGCGCAGGCGCCAGCTCGGACAGGGCCGGCCCCGTCCATGTCGCCGCGGCTACCGCGGCCCCGAACGCGTCCGCGTCCAGCCGCTTCAAGGCCCATCGCGGCCGTCGGTCGCCCCGGCCCGGCCGGGAATCCCGCGCGTGGAGGGTGGGCCACACGTCCATGACGATGGGCGTATGGTCTGACGCAATCTCTATCTCCTCGGCCACCCTCCATCCCGACACCCGGCGCACGGCCGAGGGAGTCCCCCATGTCAGGTCGACAATCGAGACCCCCTGCGGACGCACGCACGTCGGCGTGGATCCCCGGTTAATCAACCGAAGATCCAGGCCGGCCGCCCAGGTTAACACCTCGCTACCCCTAGTGGTCGTCCTGGGACTCCCCCACGATACCGCGTGGGCATTGAAGTCTCCCAAAACGAGAACCGGGCGGGCGCTGCACCGCGCGATGCAGCTGTTCAGCCCGCCCAGGAACCCCCGAAATTGATCGAGGCCACAGCTCGGCGAGATGTAGATCCCGACAACCGCGATGTCCCCCCATTGCACCGCCACGAATCCCTCGCCCCGCTCCAGAAGGGAGACCGACGGGGACCCGGGGCGGCTTCCCGCCACTATTACTACGGAGCCGATCTCGTCCCCCACCCAGAAGGGGTGTTCGGGGATTGCGTACGGCTCCGCCGCAACTGCCAGCCCAGCCCCCCACTCGCGCACGGCTTGGACAAACAGGTCCTGTGCCGCGCGCGAGTGGTTGAGGTTCGCCTGCAGAACCGGAGTAGGATTAAAAGTACCTACTCTAACATGGGCTCTGCAGAGTCCCCTCCCTGGGAGGTCCGGGCCCCCGGCGCCGTCTGCGGCCGCTGCGCGGATGCAGCCCCAGACGCGCCCTTCTCTTTCGTCGCCGCGCGGCCCCTCTTGGGAGCCGGGGCACACGCTTTGGCCCCGAATCTATGGCCCGATGGTCTCCCCAGGTCCGCGCAGAGCGGACACCTGGGGGCGGCCTTACAGGCCGAAGCCCGATGCTCCGCCTCCCCGCAGCGGTAGCACATCGCGCCTCTGTCGACCGCGCTCTTGCATGTCGCCCGCGTGTGCCCCGTCTCCAAACAACGGAAGCATTGGAGGGGCCGCTCCCTCAGCGCCTCGACGCGGGCCGAGGACCAGCCGACCAGCAGCCGGCCTCCCGCCAACACTTTCTTGACGGCCGCGAGGGGGCCCTGGGCCCAACAGGAGCCCAGCGCCTGCTCCGAGGCGGGTCTGCGGATCTCGCCGACCCGGAACTCCGCCGCGGAACACCCCCCCGCCGCCGCCAGCGACGCCGCTACGTCCCCGGGCGACACCGAGTCGTCCAGGCCCGCCACGCGCACCTCGCCGCGCTTGACCGCCTGGGAGACCTTAACCCCGGTCCCCCCAAGCGCCTCGGCGATCCTCCCGGAGAGGGCCCGTGCCTTCTCCTGGCACCCCGTGCCCCTGACCTCCAGGAGGATCCCGCCGGTTTTCGACCGCCTGGGAAGCACCCCCGACTCGATCCCGATAGCCTTGAGGTCCACCCTCTCTCTTGCCCTGGCCATCACCTCCGAATAAGTGAGCTTGCAGCTCTCGGGGATGGTGATGGCCACTGCTCCCGTTCTGGGGGTGCGTCCCAGGCCACCGTCCCTCCCGGCGGCGGGCTTCGCCGCGCTCGCGCCGCCCTGCACTCGTGCGCCGCCCGACGCCCTCGGCTCCCTCGCAGCCTGCAGCCGTGAAGCGGCGGCAGCTGCCTCGGCCGCGGCTGCTCTCGCCGCAGCCTCCTCCGCGGCCATCTTCTTCTTGGCCCTCTTCGCCGCCTTGCTCGTCACCTCCATCCACGAGGCCGGGACGACCGGTGGCGGAATGATAACGGGGGGCACCACCCTCACGTTGGACACGACCACCGGTCCAGTCCCCTTGGTGACAGACGTCGCCGGCAGAGAAGCCACCGGCGTCGCCTCGCGCGCCGACTTACCCTCCGCCCGGAGGGCCGGGGCCAACCCGGCCAGAATCGTCCGGAACCGCTCCTCCATCCGGGCCTCTAGCTCCCGGTTCCTGGCCGTTATCAGCGCGCCGACCCGGAGAAGCAGGGCTTCGGAGTCCAAAACTCCCGCTCCCTCCCCCGACGATCCCATCGCATCCATCCCCCGCGTACGGACCCCCGCTGTCGAGGAGGCGGGGGGCGCTTCCCCTATTGGCGCATGTCCCGCCCGGCGACCGCTGTCGGTGTTCGCCCGCCGCCCGGCCTCCATTGACCGGAGCCTCGCCCGGAGGTCACCCGCCTCCTCCGCGAGGGCCGCGTTCTGCTCGCGGAGGCGGGCCACCTCCTGGCTCCCCTGCCACGCCATCCCGGTAAAGCACCGCTGCATCAAGGTGGTGCAGTGGGCCCTGGCGACTGCAGAACAATCCCGCAAGTCTTTAGCCAGGTCCCCCTTGAGGCCCTTTGAGACGGTGGAGACTCTCTCCACCCTCAACATCGCCTCCTCCACCTCCCCTACTAGCTGCGCTGTCGGCATCCTCCCACCCAGCTCGATGAGGTCATCCACCCTCCTCGTCTGACTCCTCTCGGCGCGGCCGCCGAGGGCCAGATCCATGGTGGGCGTCCCCGACGAGCCCTCCCCGGGGTCCGTCCGCGACACCGACCCGCCGCGGGTGTGCTGCCCCCCCTCTAACCGGGCACGCTTGGGGTCAGAGACCCCAGATGTCGCGCCCCGCTTCTCCGCGCCCCCGCGCGTCACGATTAAGCCGACGGAGCTCGAGATGGAGATGATTGTTTCATCCCCATCCGAGTCCTCGTCCGCGATGAACACGACCGCGTCCTCCCCGGCAGTAATCGTTGCCATCCCCTCCCCGTCATTGACCGCTGCCGTCTCTTCCCCCGCCACAGCTGCTGCCGTATCGGCAGCCTCCCCCACAACATCAAGGTTTTTATTATACGATTCCATATCTGGTCCCACGAGATTGGCAGGAAAAAACACGTCCGCCCGGGCAGAGCCTCCTTGCCCGGGTAAGGCTAATTTCAACTGGAGTTCGCCAGGTATCCAGAGATGGTGCGCTAGTGGCTGATGTACCCCGCCAGCCACGCCCTGTAGCCAGGGCGTACCCTCTCACCGCGCACCTAAGCTTAGGGCATTAGGGATTTTTATAGAGGTTATCATCCTCGCGGCCCGGCCGATTAAGGCAAGACCACCGTTCCGGTAAAACATGACCACCGGTTTACGGCAAGGGCCCTGCGGCGACCTCCCCGGTCGTTATCGCAGGACCCATTCCGCGGTTTTTTATCCCTCCGTGTGAGCCTTACCGGCAAGGGAGGCCCTGCCAGGATCCGAAGATCCCGCCGGCATCGCCTCATACATCATTGGGACTACTTTCCGCGGAATACCCCTCGCTCCGTTAGCAACACACAACTATGTGTGTTCCCAGGGACCACCACGAGGAGGTGGAGCGTAGAAGATTTTAGGGATATGGCCGCCACCACTGTGGCATACCTAGTAGTGGATCCGAGTCACCACTACTAAGCCCATATCCCCTCGGTCCCCATCCTCTATCCTATCCTATCCTCTATCATATCCTATTCTCTATCCTATCCTATCGTATCCTCTGTCCTATCCTATCCTCGATCCTATCCTATCCTCTATCATATCCTATCCTCTATCCTCTCCTATCCTCTATCCTATCCTATCCTCTATATTATCCTACCCTCTATCCTATCCTTTCGTATCCTCTATCGCATCCTATCCTCTATCCTATCCTATCCTGTATCCTATCCTATCCTATATACTATCCTATCCTCTATCCTATCCTATCCTATCCTCTATCCTATCCTATCCTCTATCATATCCTATCCTCTATCCTATTCTATCCTCTATCCTATCCTATCCTCTATCCTATCCTATCCTCTATCCTATCCTATCCTCTATCCTATCCTATCCTCTATCCTATCCTATCCTCTATCATATCCTATCCTCTATCCTCTCCTATCCTCTATCCTATCCTATCCTCTATCCTATCCTACCCTCTATCCTATCCTTTCGTATCCTCTATCGCATCCTATCCTCTATCCTATCCTATCCTCTATCCTATCCTATCCTCTATACTATCCTATCCTCTATCCTATCCTATCCTCTATCCTATCCTATCCTCTATCCTATCCTATCCTCTATCCTATCCTACCCTCTATCCTATCCTTTCGTATCCTCTATCGCATCCTATCCTCTATCCTATCCTATCCTCTATCCTATCCTATCCTCTATACTATCCTATCCTCTATCCTATCCTATCCTCTATCCTATCCTATCCTCTATCATATCCTATCCTCTATCCTCTCCTATCCTCTATCCTATCCTATCCTCTATCCTATCCTATCCTCTATCCTATCCTATCCTCTATCCTATCCTATCGTATCCTCTATCGTATCCTATCCTCTATCCTATCCTATAGTATCCTCTATCGTATCCTATCCTCTATCCTATCCTATCCTATCCTCTATCATATCCTATCCTCTATCCTATCCTATCCTATCCTCTATCCTATCCTATCCTCTATCCTATCCTATCGTATCCTCTATCGTATCCTATCCTCTATCCTATCCTATCGTATCCTCTATCGTATCCTATCCTCTATCCTATCCTATCCTATCCTATCCTCTATCCTATCCGATCCTCTATCCTATCTTATCCTATCCTCTATGTTATCCTATCCTCTATCCTATCCTATCCTCTATACTATCCTATCCTCTATCCTATCCTCTATCCTATCCTATCCTCTATCCTATTCCATCCTCTATCCTATCCTATCCTCTATAATATCGTATCCTCTATCATATCCTATCCTCATTCCTATAATATCATCTGTCCTATCCTATCCTCTATCCTATCCAATCCCCTATCCTATCCTCTATCGAATCTTATGCTCTATCCTATCCTATCCTCTATCCTATCCTATCCAATCCTCTATCCTAACCTATCCTCTATCCTATCCTATTCTCCATCCTATCCTATCCTATCCTCTACCGCCTCCTATCCTGTATCCGATCCAATCCCCTAGCGTCTACCGTATCATATTCTCTATCCTATCCAATCCTCTATCCTATCCGATCCACTATCATATCCTATCCTCTATCCTATCCTATCCTCTATCCTATCCTATCCTCTATCCTATCCTATCCTCTATCCTATCCTATCGTATCCTCTATCGTATCCTATCCTCTATCCTATCCTATCGTATCCTCTATCGTATCCTATCCTCTATCCTATCCTATCCTATACTCTATCCTATCCTATCCTCTATCCTATCCTATCCTCTATCCTATCCAATCCCCTATCCTATCCTCTATCGTATCTTATGCTCTATCCTATCCTATCCTCTATCCTATCCTATCCTATCCTCTATCCTAACCTATCCTCTATCCTATCCTATTCTCCATCCTATCCTATCCTATCCTCTACCGCCTCCTATCCTGTATCCGATCCAATCCCCTAGCGTCTGCCGTATCATATTCTCTATCCTATCCAATCCTCTATCCTATCCGATCCACTATCATATCCTATCCTCTATCCTATCAAATCCCCTATTATATCCTCTATCGTATCTTATGCTCTATCCTATCCTATCCTCTATCCTATCCTATCCTCTATCCTATCCTATCCTATCCTCTATACTAACCTATCCTCTATCCTATCCTATTCTCCATCCTATCCTATCCTATCCAGTACCGCCTCCAACCTGTATCCGATCCAATCCCCTAGCGTCTACCGTATCATATTCTCTATCCTACCCAATCCTCTATCCTATCCGATCCACTATCATATCCTATCCTCTATCCTATCCTATCCTCTATCCTATCCTATCCTCTATCCTATCCTATCCTCTATCCTATCCTATCGTCTATCCTATCCTATCCTCTATCCTATCCTATCCTCTATCCTATCCTATCCTCTATCCTATCCTATCCTCTATCCTATCCTATCGTATCCTCTATCGTATCCTATCCTCTATCCTATCCTATCGTATCCTCTATCGTATCCTATTCTCTATCCTATCCTATCCTATCCTCTATCATATCCTATCCTCTATCCTATCCTATCCTCTATCCTATCCTATCCTCTATCCTATCCTATCCTCTATCCTATCCTATCCTCTATCCTATCCTATCCTCTATCCTATCCTATCGTATCCTCTATCTTATCCTATCCTCTATCCTATCCTATCGTATCCTCTATCGTATCCTATCCTCTATCCTATCCTATCCTATCCCATCCTCTATCCTATCCTATCCTCTATCCTATCCTATCCTATCCTCTATCTTATCCTATCCTCTATCCTATCCTATCCTCTATACTATCCTATCCTCTATCCTATCCTCTATCCTATCCTATCCTCTATCCTATCCTATCCTCTATCCTATCCTATCCTCTATAATATCGTATCCTCTATCATATCCTATCCTCATTCCTATAATATCATCTGTCCTATCCTATCCTCTATCCTATCCAATCCCCTATCCTATCCTCTATCGTATCTTATGCTCTATCCTATCCTATCCTATCCTCTATCCTAACCTATCCTCTATCCTATCCTATTCTCCATCCTATCCTATCCTATCCTCTACCGCCTCCTATCCTGTATCCGATCCAATCCCCTAGCGTCTGCCGTATCATATTCTCTATCCTATCCAATCCTCTATCCTATCCGATCCACTATCATATCCTATCCTCTATCCTATCCTATCCTCTATCCTATCCTATCCTCTATCCTATCCTATCGTATCCTCTATCGTATCCTATCCTCTATCCTATCCTATCGTATCCTCTATCGTATCCTATCCTCTATCCTATCCAATCCTATACTCTATCTTATCCTATCCTCTATCCTATCCTATCCTATACTCTATCCTATCCTATCCTCTATCCTATCCTATCCTCTATCCTATCCTATTCTCCATCCTATCCTATCCTATCCTCTATCCTATCCTCTATCCTATCCTATCCTCTATCCTATCCTATCCTCTATCCTATCCTATCCTCTATAATATCGTATCCTCTATCATATCCTATCCTCATTCCTATAATATCATCTGTCCTATCCTATCCTCTATCCTATCAAATCCCCTATTATATCCTCTATCGTATCTTATGCTCTATCCTATCCTATCCTCTATCCTATCCTATCCTCTATCCTATCCTATCCTATCCTCTATCCTAACCTATCCTCTATCCTATCCTATCCAGTACCGCCTCCTATCCTGTATCCGATCCAATCCCCTAGCGTCTACCGTATCATATTCTCTATCCTACCCAATCCTCTATCCTATCCGATCCACTATCATATCCTATCCTCTATCCTATCCTATCCTCTATCCTATCCTATCCTCTATCCTATCCTATCCTCTATCCTATCCTATCGTCTATCCTATCCTATCCTCTATCCTATCCTATCCTCTATCCTATCCTATCCTCTATCCTATCCTATCCTCTATCCTATCCTATCCTCTATCCTATCCTATCGTATCCTCTATCGTATCCTATCCTCTATCCTATCCTATCGTATTCTCTATCGTATCCTATCCTCTATCCTATCCTATCCTATCCTCTATCATATCCTATCCTCTATCCTATCCTATCCTATCCTCTATCCTATCCTATCCTCTATCCTATCCTATCGTATCCTCTATCGTATCCTATCCTCTATCCTATCCTATCGTATCCTCTATCGTATCCTATCCTCTATCCTATCCTATCCTATCCTATCCTATCCTATCCTCTATCTTATCCTATCCTCTATCCTATCCTATCCTCTATACTATCCTATCCTCTATCCTATCCTCTATCCTATCCTATCCTCTATCCTATCCTATCCTCTATCCTATCCTATCCTCTATCCTATCCTATCCTCTATCCTATCCTATCCTCTATCCTATCCTATCCTCTATCCTATCCTATCCTCTATCCTATCCTATCCTCTATAATATCGTATCCTCTATCATATCCTATCCTCATTCCTATAATATCATCTGTCCTATCCTATCCTCTATCCTATCCAATCCCCTATCCTATCCTCTATCGTATCTTATGCTCTATCCTATCCTATCCTCTATCCTATCCTATCCTATCCTCTATCCTAACCTATCCTCTATCCTATCCTATTCTCCATCCTATCCTATCTTATCCTCTACCGCCTCCTATCCTGTATCCGATCCAATCCCCTAGCGTCTACCGTATCATATTCTCTATCCTATCCAATCCTCTATCCTATCCTATCCTATCCTATCCTCTATCCTATCCTATCCTCTATCCTATCCTATCCTATCCTCTATCTTATCCTATCCTCTATCCTATCCTATCCTCTATACTATCCTATCCTCTATCCTATCCTCTATCCTATCCTATCCTCTATCCTATCCTATCCTCTATCCTATCCTATCCTCTATCCTATCCTATCCTCTATCCTATCCTATCCTCTATCCTATCCTATCCTCTATCCTATCCTATCCTCTATAATATCGTATCCTCTATCATATCCTATCCTCATTCCTATAATATCATCTGTCCTATCCTATCCTCTATCCTATCCAATCCCCTATCCTATCCTCTATCGTATCTTATGCTCTATCCTATCCTATCCTCTATCCTATCCTATCCTATCCTCTATCCTAACCTATCCTCTATCCTATCCTATTCTCCATCCTATCCTATCTTATCCTCTACCGCCTCCTATCCTGTATCCGATCCAATCCCCTAGCGTCTACCGTATCATATTCTCTATCCTATCCAATCCTCTATCCTATCCGATCCACTATCATATCCTATCCTCTATCCTATCCTATCCTCTATCCTATCCTATCCTCTATCCTATCCTATCCTCTATCCTATCCTATCCTCTATCCTATCCTATCCTCTATCCTATCCTATCGTATCCTCTATCGTATCCTATCCTCTATCCTATCCTATCGTATCCTCTATCGTATCCTATCCTCTATCCTATCCTATCCTATCCTCTATCCTATCCTATCCTCTATCCTATCCTATCCTCTATCCTATCCTATCCTCTATCCTATCCTATCCTCTATCCTATCCAATCCCCTATCCTATCCTCTATCGTATCTTATGCTCTATCCTATCCTATCCTCTATCCTATCCTATCCTATCCTCTATCCTAACCTATCCTCTATCCTATCCTATTCTCCATCCTATCCTATCCTATCCTCTACCGCCTCCTATCCTGTATCCGATCCAATCCCCTAGCGTCTGCCGTATCATATTCTCTATCCTATCCAATCCTCTATCCTATCCGATCCACTATCATATCCTATCCTCTATCCTATCCTATCCTCTATCCTATCCTATCCTCTATCCTATCCTATCCTCTATAATATCGTATCCTCTATCATATCCTATCCTCATTCCTATAATATCATCTGTCCTATCCTATCCTCTATCCTATCAAATCCCCTATTATATCCTCTATCGTATCTTATGCTCTATCCTATCCTATCCTCTATCCTATCCTATCCTCTATCCTATCCTATCCTCTATCCTATCCTATCCTATCCTCTATCCTAACCTATCCTCTATCCTATCCTATTCTCCATCCTATCCTATCCTATCCAGTACCGCCTCCTATCCTGTATCCGATCCAATCCCCTAGCGTCTACCGTATCATATTCTCTATCCTACCCAATCCTCTATCCTATCCGATCCACTATCATATCCTATCCTCTATCCTATCCTATCCTCTATCCTATCCCATCCTCTATCCTATCCTATCCTCTATCCTATCCTATCGTCTATCCTATCCTATCTTCTACCCTATCCTATCCTCTATCCTATCCTATCCTCTATCCTATCCTATCCTCTATCCTATCCTATCCTCTATCCTATCCTATCCTATCCTCTATCCTATCCTATCCTCTATCCTATCCTATCGTATCCTCTATCGTTTCCTATCCTCTATCCTATCCTATCGTATCCTCTATCGTATCCTATCCTCTATCCTATCCTATCCTATCCTATCCTCTATCCTATCCTATCCTCTATCCTATCCTATCCTCTATCCTATCCTATCCTATCCTCTATCTTATCCTATCCTCTATCCTATCCTATCCTCTATACTATCCTATCCTCTATCCTATCCTCTATCCTATCCTATCCTCTATCCTATCCTATCCTCTATCCTATCCTATCCTCTATAATATCGTATCCTCTATCATATCCTATCCTCATTCCTATAATATCATCTGTCCTATCCTATCCTCTATCCTATCCAATCCCCTATCCTATCCTCTATCGTATCTTATGCTCTATCCTATCCTATCCTCTATCCTATCCTATCCTATCCTCTATCCTAACCTATCCTCTATCCTATCCTATTCTCCATCCTATCCTATCTTATCCTCTACCGCCTCCTATCCTGTATCCGATCCAATCCCCTAGCGTCTACCGTATCATATTCTCTATCCTATCCAATCCTCTATCCTATCCTATCCTATCCTATCCTCTATCCTATCCTATCCTCTATCCTATCCTATCCTATCCTCTATCTTATCCTATCCTCTATCCTATCCTATCCTCTATACTATCCTATCCTCTATCCTATCCTCTATCCTATCCTATCCTCTATCCTATCCTATCCTCTATCCTATCCTATCCTCTATCCTATCCTATCCTCTATCCTATCCTATCCTCTATCCTATCCTATCCTCTATCCTATCCTATCCTCTATCCTATCCTATCCTCTATAATATCGTATCCTCTATCATATCCTATCCTCATTCCTATAATATCATCTGTCCTATCCTATCCTCTATCCTATCCAATCCCCTATCCTATCCTCTATCGTATCTTATGCTCTATCCTATCCTATCCTCTATCCTATCCTATCCTATCCTCTATCCTAACCTATCCTCTATCCTATCCTATTCTCCATCCTATCCTATCTTATCCTCTACCGCCTCCTATCCTGTATCCGATCCAATCCCCTAGCGTCTACCGTATCATATTCTCTATCCTATCCAATCCTCTATCCTATCCGATCCACTATCATATCCTATCCTCTATCCTATCCTATCCTCTATCCTATCCTATCCTCTATCCTATCCTATCCTCTATCCTATCCTATCCTCTATCCTATCCTATCCTCTATCCTATCCTATCGTATCCTCTATCGTATCCTATCCTCTATCCTATCCTATCGTATCCTCTATCGTATCCTATCCTCTATCCTATCCTATCCTATCCTCTATCCTATCCTATCCTCTATCCTATCCTATCCTCTATCCTATCCTATCCTCTATCCTATCCTATCCTCTATCCTATCCAATCCCCTATCCTATCCTCTATCGTATCTTATGCTCTATCCTATCCTATCCTCTATCCTATCCTATCCTATCCTCTATCCTAACCTATCCTCTATCCTATCCTATTCTCCATCCTATCCTATCCTATCCTCTACCGCCTCCTATCCTGTATCCGATCCAATCCCCTAGCGTCTGCCGTATCATATTCTCTATCCTATCCAATCCTCTATCCTATCCGATCCACTATCATATCCTATCCTCTATCCTATCCTATCCTCTATCCTATCCTATCCTCTATCCTATCCTATCCTCTATAATATCGTATCCTCTATCATATCCTATCCTCATTCCTATAATATCATCTGTCCTATCCTATCCTCTATCCTATCCAATCCCCTATCCTATCCTCTATCGTATCTTATGCTCTATCCTATCCTATCCTCTATCCTATCCTATCCTATCCTCTATCCTAACCTATCCTCTATTCTATCCTATTCTCCATCCTATCCTATCCTATCCTCTACCGCCTCCTATCCTGTATCCGATCCAATCCCCTAGCGTCTACCGTATCATATTCTCTATCCTATCCAATCCTCTATCCTATCCGATCCACTATCATATCCTATCCTCTATCCTATCCTATCCTCTATCCTATCCTATCCTCTATCCTATCCTATCCTCTATCCTATCCTATCCTCTATCCTATCCTATCCTCTATCCTATCCTATCCTCTATCCTATCCTATCCTCTATCCTATCCTATCCTCTATCCTATCCTATCCTCTATCCTATCCTATCCTCTATCCTATCCTATCCTCTATCCTATCCTATCCTCTATCCTATCCTATCCTCTATCCTATCCTATCCTCTATCCTATCCTATCCTCTATCCTATCCTATCCTCTATCCTATCCTATCCTCTATCCTATCCTATCCTCTATCCTATCCTATCCTCTATCCTATCCTATCGTATCCTCTATCGTATCCTATCCTCTATCCCATCCTATTCTCCATCCTATCCTATCCTATCCTCTATCCTATCCTCTATCCTATCCTATCCTCTATCCTATCCTATCCTCTATCCTATCCTATCCTCTATCCTATCCTATCCTCTATCCTATCCTATCCTCTATCCTATCCTATCCTATCCTCTATCCTAACCTATCCTCTATCCTATCCTATCCTATCCACTACCGCCTCCTATCCTGTATCCGATCCAATCCCCTAGCGTCTACCGTATCATATTCTCTATCCTACCCAATCCTCTATCCTATCCGATCCACTATCATATCCTATCCTCTATCCTATCCTATCCTCTATCCTATCCTATCCTCTATCCTATCCTATCCTCTATAATATCCTATCATCTATCCTATCCTATCCTCTATCCTATCCTATCCTCTACCCTATCCTATCCTCTACCCTATCCTATCCTCTATCCTATCCTATCCTCTATCTTACCCTATCCTCTATCCTATCCTATCCTCTATCATATCCTATCCTCATTCCTATAATATCATCTGTCCTATCCTATCCTCTATCCTATCCAATACCCTATCCTATCCTCTATCGTATCCTATGCTCTATCCTATCCTATCCTCTATCCTATCCTATCCTCTATCCGATCCTATCCTCTATCCTATCCTATCCTCTATCCTATCCTATCCTATATACTATCCTATCATCTATCCTATCCTATCCTCTATCCTATCCTATCCTCTATCCTATCCTATCCTCTATAATATCGTATCCTCTATCATATCCTATCCTCATTCCTATATTATCATCAGTCCTATCCTATCCTCTATCCTATCCAATCCCCTATCCTATCCTCTATCGTATCCTATGCTCTATCCTATCCTATCCTCTATCCTATCCTATCCTCTATCCTATCCTATCCTATCCTCTATCCTAACCTATCCTCTATCCTATCCTATTCTCCATCCTATCCTATCCTATCCTCTACCGCCTCCTATCCTGTATCCGATCCAATCCCCTATCGTCTACCGTATCATATTCTCTATCCTATCCAATCCTCTATCCTATCCGATCCACTATCATATCCTATCCTCTATCCTATCCTATCCTCTATCGTATCCTATCCTCTATCCTATCCTATCCTCTATCCTATCCTATCCTCTATCCTATCCTATCCTCTATCCCATCCTATCCTCTATCCTATCCTATCCTCTATCCTATCCTATCCTCTATCTAATCCTATCCTCTATCCTATCCTATCCTCTATCCTTTCCTATCCTCTATCCTATCCTATCCTCTATCCTATCCTATCCTCTATCCCATCCTATCCTCTATCCTATCCTATCCTCTATCTAATCCTATCCTCTATCCTATCCTATCCTCTATCCTTTCCTATCCTCTATCCTATCCTATCCTCTATCCCATCCTATCCTCTATCCTATCCTATCCTATCCTCTATCCTAACCTATCCTCTATCCTATCCTATTCTCCATCCTATCCTATCCTATCCTCTACCGCCTCCTATCCTGTATCCGATCCAATCCCCTAGCGTCTACCGTATCATATTCTCTATCCTACCCAATCCTCTATCCTATCCGATCCACTATCATATCCTATCCTCTATCCTATCCTATCCTCTATCCTATCCTATCCTCTATCCTATCCTATCCTCTATAATATCCTATCATCTATCCTATCCTATCCTCTATCCTATCCTATCCTCTACCCTATCCTATCCTCTACCCTATCCTATCCTCTATCCTATCCTATCCTCTATCTTACCCTATCCTCTATCCTATCCTATCCTCTATCATATCCTATCCTCATTCCTATAATATCATCTGTCCTATCCTATCCTCTATCCTATCCAATACCCTATCCTATCCTCTATCGTATCCTATGCTCTATCCTATCCTATCCTCTATCCTATCCTATCCTCTATCCGATCCTATCCTCTATCCTATCCTATCCTCTATCCTATCCTATCCTATATACTATCCTATCCTCTATCCTATCCTATCCTCTATCCTATCCTATCCTCTATCCTATCCTATCCTCTATAATATCGTATCCTCTATCATATCCTATCCTCATTCCTATATTATCATCAGTCCTATCCTATCCTCTATCCTATCCAATCCCCTATCCTATCCTCTATCGTATCCTATGCTCTATCCTATCCTATCCTCTATCCTATCCTATCCTCTATCCTATCCTATCCTATCCTCTATCCTAACCTATCCTCTATCCTATCCTATTCTCCATCCTATCCTATCCTATCCTCTACCGCCTCCTATCCTGTATCCGATCCAATCCCCTATCGTCTACCGTATCATATTCTCTATCCTATCCAATCCTCTATCCTATCCGATCCACTATCATATCCTATCCTCTATCCTATCCTATCCTCTATCGTATCCTATCCTCTATCCTATCCTATCCTCTATCCTATCCTATCCTCTATCCTATCCTATCCTCTATCCCATCCTATCCTCTATCCTATCCTATCCTCTATCCTATCCTATCCTCTATCTAATCCTATCCTCTATCCTATCCTATCCTCTATCCTTTCCTATCCTCTATCCTATCCTATCCTCTATCCTATCCTATCCTCTATACCATCCTATCCTCTATCCTATCCTATCCTCTATCTAATCCTATCCTCTATCCTATCCTATCCTCTATCCTTTCCTATCCTCTATCCTTTCCTATCCTCTATCCTATCCTATCCTCTATCCCATCCTATCCTCTATCCTATCCTATCCTCTATCCTATCCTATCCTCTATCTAATCCTATCCTCTATCCTATCCTATCCTCTATCCTTTCCTATCCTCTATCCTATCCTATCCTCTATCCTATCCTATCCTCTATCCTATCCTATCCTCTATCCTATCCTATCCTCTATCCCATCCTATCCTCTATCCTATCCTATCCTCTATCCTATCCTATCCTCTATCTAATCCTATCCTCTATCCTATCCTATCCTCTATCCTATCCTATCCTCTATCCTATCCTCTATCCTATCCTCTATCCTATCCTATCCTCTATCCTATCCAATCCCCTATCATATCCTCTATCCGATCCTATCCTCTATCCTATCCTATCCTCTATCCTATCCTATCGTATCCTGTATCGTATCCTATCCTCTATCCTATCCTATCGTATCCTCTATCGTATCCTATCCTCTATCCTATCCTATCATCTATCCTATCCTATCCTCTATCCTATCCTATCCTCTACCCTATCCTATCCTCTATCCTATCCTATCCTCTATCCTATCCTATCCTCTAATCTATCCTATCCTCTATCCTATCCTATCCTCTATCCTATCCTATCCTATGCTCTATCCTAACCTATCCTCTATCTTATCCTATCCTCTATCCTATCATATCATCTATCCCATCCTATCCTCTATCCTATTCTATCCTCTACATTATCCTATCCTCTATCCTATCCTATCCTCTATCCTATCCTATCCTCTATCCTATCCTATCCTCTATGCCATCCTATCCTCTATCGTATCCTATGCTCTATCCTATCCTATCCTCTATCCTATCCTATCCTCTATCCTATCCTATCCTATCCTCTATCCTAACCTATCCTCTATCCTATCCTATTCTCCATCCTATCCTATTCTATCCTCTACCGCCTCCTATCCTGTATCCGATCCAATCCCCTATCGTCTACCGTATCATATACTCTATCCTATCCAATCCTCTATCCTATCCGATCCACTATCATATCCTATCCTCTATCCTATCCTATCCTCTATCCTATCCTATCCTCTATCCTATCCTATCCTCTATCCTATCCTATCCTCTATCCTATAATATCGTATCCTCTATCGTATCCTATCCTCTATCCTATCCTATCGTATCCTCTATCGTATCCTATCCTCTATCCTATCCTATCGTATCCTCTATCGTATCCTATCCTCTATCCTATCCTATCCTATCCTCTATCTTATCCTATCCTCTATCCTATCCTATCATCTATCCTATCCTATCCTCTATCCTATCCTATCCTCTACCCTATCCTATCCTCTATCCTATCCTATCCTCTATCCTATCCTATCCTCTATCCTATCCTATCCTCTATCCCATCCTATCCTCTATCCTATCCTATCCTCTATCCTATCCTATCCTCTATCTAATCCTATCCTCTATCCTATCCTATCCTCTAACCTATCCTATCCTCTATCTAATCCTATCCTCTATCCTATCCTATCCTCTATCCTTTCCTATCCTCTATCCTATACTATCCTCTATCCCATCCTATCCTCTATCCTATCCTATCCTCTATCCCATCCTATCCTCTATCCTATCCTATCATCTATCCTATCCTATCCTCTATCCTTTCCTATCCTCTATCCTATCCTATCCTCTATCCTATCCTATCCTCTATCCTATCCGATCCTCTATCGTATCCTATCCTCTATCCTATCCTATCCTCTATCCTATCCTATCCTCTATCCTATCCTATCCTCTATCCCATCCTATCCTCTATCCTATCCTATCCTCTATCCTATCCTATCCTCTATCTAATCCTATCCTCTATCCTATCCTATCCTCTATCCTTTCCTATCCTCTATCCTATCCTATCCTCTATCCTATCCTATCCTCTATCCTATCCTATCCTCTATCCTATCCTATCCTCTATCCCATCCTATCCTCTATCCTATCCTATCCTCTATCTAATCCTATCCTCTATCCTATCCTATCCTCTATCCTTTCCTATCCTCTATCCTATCCTATCCTCTATCCCATCCTATCCTCTATCCTATCCTATCCTCTATCCTATCCTATCCTCTATCTAATCCTATCCTCTATCCTATCCTATCCTCTATCCTTTCCTATCCTCTATCCTATCCTATCCTCTATCCTATCCTATCCTCTATCCTATCCTATCCTCTATCCTATCCTATCCTCTATCCCATCCTATCCTCTATCCTATCCTATCCTCTATCCTATCCTATCCTCTATCTAATCCTATCCTCTATCCTATCCTATCCTCTATCCTATCCTATCCTCTATCCTATCCTCTATCCTATCCTCTATCCTATCCTATCCTCTATCCTATCCAATCCCCTATCATATCCTCTATCCGATCCTATCCTCTATCCTATCCTATCCTCTATCCTATCCTATCGTATCCTGTATCGTATCCTATCCTCTATCCTATCCTATCGTATCCTCTATCGTATCCTATCCTCTATCCTATCCTATCATCTATCCTATCCTATCCTCTATCCTATCCTATCCTCTACCCTATCCTATCCTCTATCCTATCCTATCCTCTATCCTATCCTATCCTCTAATCTATCCTATCCTCTATCCCATCCTATCCTCTATCGTATCCTATGCTCTATCCTAACCTATCCTCTATCCTATCCTATCCTCTATCCGATCCTATCCTCTATCCTATCCTATCCTCTATCCTATCCTATCCTCTATACTATCCTATCTTCTATCCTATCCTATCCTCTATCCTATCCTATCCTCTATCCTATCCTATCCTCTATAATATCGTATCCTCCATCATATCCTATCCTCATTCCTATAATATCATCTGTCCTATCCTATCCTCTATCGTATCCTATCCTCTATCCCATCCTGTCCTCTATCCTATCCTATCCTATCCTCTATCTTATCCTATCCTCTATCCTATCATATCATCTATCCTATCCTATCCTCTATCCTATTCTATCCTCTACCCTATCCTATCCTCTATCCTATCCTATCCTCTATATTATCCTATCCTCTATCCTATCCTATCCTCTATGCCATCCTATCCTCTATCGTATCCTATGCTCTATCCTATCCTATCCTCTATCCTATCCTATCCTCTATCCTATCCTATCCTATCCTCTATCCTAACCTATCCTCTATCCTATCCTATTCTCCATCCTATCCTATTCTATCCTCTACCGCCTCCTATCCTGTATCCGATCCAATCCCCTATCGTCTACCGTATCATATACTCTATCCTATCCAATCCTCTATCCTTTCCGATCCACTATCATATCCTATCCTCTATCCTATCCTATCCTCTATCCTATCCTATCCTCTATCCTATCCTATCCTCTATCCTATCCTATCCTCTATCCTATAATATCGTATCCTCTATCGTATCCTATCCTCTATCCTATCCTATCGTATCCTCTATCGTATCCTATCCTCTATCCTATCCTATCGTATCCTCTATCGTATCCTATCCTCTATCCTATCCTATCCTATCCTCTATCTTATCCTATCCTCTATCCTATCCTATCATCTATCCTATCCTATCCTCTATCCTATCCTATCCTCTACCCTATCCTATCCTCTATCCTATCCTATCCTCTATCCTATCCTATCCTCTATCCTATCCTATCCTCTATCCCATCCTATCCTCTATCCTATCCTATCCTCTATCCTATCCTATCCTCTATCTAATCCTATCCTCTATCCTATCCTATCCTCTAACCTATCCTATCCTCTATCTAATCCTATCCTCTATCCTATCCTATCCTCTATCCTTTCCTATCCTCTATCCTATACTATCCTCTATCCCATCCTATCCTCTATCCTATCCTATCCTCTATCCCATCCTATCCTCTATCCTATCCTATCATCTATCCTATCCTATCCTCTATCCTTTCCTATCCTCTATCCTATCCTATCCTCTATCCTATCCTATCCTCTATCCTATCCTATCCTCTATCCTATCCTATCCTCTATCCCATCCTATCCTCTATCCTATCCTATCCTCTAACCTATCCTATCCTCTATCTAATCCTATCCTCTATCCTATCCTATCCTCTATCCTTTCCTATCCTCTATCCTATCCTATCCTCTATCCCATCCTATCTTCTATCCTATCCTATCCTCTATCATATCCTATCCTCTATCCTATCCTATCCTCTATCCTATCCTATCCTCTATCCTATCCTATCCTCTATCCTATCCTATCCTCTATCCTATCCTATCCTCTATCCTATCCTATCCTTTATCCTATCCTATCCTCTATCCTATCCTATCCTCTATCCTATCCTATCCTCTACAATATCGTATCCTCTATCATATCCTTTCCTCTTTCCTATAATATCATCTATCCTATCGTATCCTCTATCTTATCCTATCCTCTATCCTATCCTATCATCTATCCTATCCTATCCTCTATCCTATCCAATCCTCTATCCTATCCTATCCTCTATCATATCCTATCCTCTATCCTATCCTATCGTCTATCCTATCATATCCTCTATCTTATCCTATCCTCTATACTATCCTATCCTCTATCCTATCCTATCCTCTATCCTATCCTATCCTCTATCATATCCTATCCTCTATCCTCTCCTATCATCTATCCTATCCTATCCTCTATACTATCCTATCCTCTATCCTATCCTATCCTCTATCCTATCCAATCCCCTATCCTATCCTCTATCCTATCCTATCCTCTATCCTATCCTATCCTCTATCCTATCCTCTCCTCTATCCTATCCTATCCTATCCTCTATCTTATCCTATCCTCTATCCTATCCAATCCTCTATCCTATCCTCTATCCGATCCTATCCTCTATCATATCCTATCCTCTATCCTATCCTATCCTCTATCCTATCTTATCCTCTATCTTATCCTATCCTCTATCCTATCCTATCATCTATCCTATCCTATCTTCTATCCTATCCTATAATCTATCATATCCTATCCTCTATCCTATCCTATCCTCTATCCTATCCTATCCTCTATCCTATCCTATCCTCTATCCTATCCTATCCTCTATCATATCCTATCCTCTATCCTATCCTATCCTCTATCCTATCCTATCCTCTATCCTATCCTATCCTCTATCCTATCCTATCCTCTATCCTATCCTATCCTCTACAATATCGTATCCTCTATCATATCCTTTCCTCTTTCCTATAATATCATCTATCCTATCGTATCCTCTATCTTATCCTATCCTCTATCCTATCCTATCATCTATCATATCCTATCCTCTATCCTATTCTATCCTCTATCCTATCCTATCCTCTATCATATCCTATCCTCTATCCTATCCTATCGTCTATCCTATCATATCCTCTATCTTATCCTATGCTCTATCCTATCCTATCCTCTATCCTATCCTATCCTCCATCCTATCCTATCCTCTATCCTATCCTATCCTCTATCCTATCCTATCCTCTATCCTATCCTATCCTATCCTCTATCCTATCCTATCCTCTATCCTATCCTATCCTCTATCCTATCCAATCCCCTATCCTATCCTCTATCGTATCTTATGCTCTATCCTATCCTATCCTCTATCCTATCCTATCCTATCCTCTATCCTAACCTATCCTCTATCCTATCCTATTCTCCATCCTATCCTATCCTATCCTCTACCGCCTCCTATCCTGTATCCGATCCAATCCCCTAGCGTCTGCCGTATCATATTCTCTATCCTATCCAATCCTCTATCCTATCCGATCCACTATCATATCCTATCCTCTATCCTATCCTATCCTCTATCCTATCCTATCCTCTATCCTATCCTATCCTCTATAATATCGTATCCTCTATCATATCCTATCCTCATTCCTATAATATCATCTGTCCTATCCTATCCTCTATCCTATCAAATCCCCTATTATATCCTCTATCGTATCTTATGCTCTATCCTATCCTATCCTCTATCCTATCCAATCCCCTATCATATCCTCTATCCGATCCTATCCTCTATCCTATCCTATCCTCTATCCTATCCTATCCTATCCTCTATCTTATCCTATCCTCTATCCTATCCAATCCTCTATCCTATCCTCTATCCGATCCTATCCTCTATCATATCCTATCCTCTATCCTATCGTATCCTCTATCCTATCTTATCCTCTATCTTATCCTATCCTCTATCCTATCCTATCATCTATCCTATCCTATCTTCTATCCTATCCTATCCTCTATCATATCCTATCCTCTATCCTATCCTATCCTCTATCCTATCCTATCCTCTATCCTTTCCTATCCTCTATCCTATCCTATCCTCTATCCTATCCTATCCTCTATCCTATCCTATCCTCTATACTATCCTATCCTCTATCCTATCATATCCTCTATCTTATCCTATCCTCTATCCTATCCTATCCTCTATCCTATCCTATCCTCTATCCTTTCCTATCCTCTATCCTATCCTATCCTCTATCCTATCCTTTCCTCTATCCTATCCTATCCTCTATACTATCCTATCCTCTATCCTATCATATCCTCTATCTTATCCTATCCTCTATCCTATCCTATCCTCTATCCTATCCTATCCTCTATCCTATCCTATCCTCTATCATATCCTATCCCCATTCCTATAATATCATCTGTCCTATCCTATCCTCTATCCTATCCAATCCCCTATCCTATCCTCTATCGTATCCTATGCTCTACCCTATCCTATCCTCTATCCTATCCTATCCTCTATCCTATCCTATCCTATCCTCTATCCTAACCTATCCTCTATCCTATCCTATTCTCCATCCTATCCTATTCTATCCTCTACCGCCTCCTATCCTGTATCCGATCCAATCCCCTATCGTCTACCGTATCATATTCTCTATCCTATCCAATCCTCTATCCTATCCGATCCACTATCCTATCCTATCCTCTATCCTATCCTATCCTCTATCCTATCCTATCCTCTATCCTATCCTATCGTATCCTCTATCGTTTCCTATCCTCTATCCTATCCTATCGTATCCTCTATCGTATCCTATCCTCTATCCTATCCTATCGTATCCTCTATCGTATCCTATCCTCTATCCTATCCTATCCTATCCCCTATCTTATCCTATCCTCTATCCTTTCCTATCCTCTATCCTATCCTATCCTCTATCCTATCCTATCCTCTATCCTATCCTATCCTCTATACTATCCTATCCTCTATCCTATCATATCCTCTATCTTATCCTATCCTCTATCCTATCCTATCCTCTATCCTATCCTATCCTCTATCCTATCCTATCCTCTATCCTATCCTATCCTCTATCCTATCCTATCCTCTATCATATCCTATCCCCATTCCTATAATATCATCTGTCCTATCCTATCCTCTATCCTATCCAATCCCCTATCCTATCCTCTATCGTATCCTATGCTCTATCCTAACCTATCCTCTATCCTATCCTATCCTCTATCCGATCCTATCCTCTATCCTATCCTATCCTCTATCCTATCCTATCCTCTATACTATCCTATCCTCTATCCTATCCTATCCTCTATCCTATCCTATCCTCTATCCTATCCTATCCTCTATCCTATCCTATCCTCTATAATATCGTATCCTCCATCATATCCTATCCTCATTCCTATAATATCATCTGTCCTATCCTATCCTCTATCCTATCCAATCCCCTATCCTATCCTCTATCGTATCCTATGCTCTATCCTATCCTATCCTCTATCCTATCCTATCCTCTATCCTATCCTATCCTCTATCCTATCCTATCCTATCCTCTATCCTAACCTATCCTCTATCCTATCCTATTCTCCATACTATCCTATTCTATCCTCTACCGCCTCCTATCCTGTATCCGATCCAATCCCCTATCGTCTACCGTATCATATTCTCTATCCTATCCAATCCTCTATCCTATCCGATCCACTATCATATCCTATCCTCTATCCTATCCTATCCTCTATCCTATCCTATCCTCTATCCTATCCTATCGTATCCTCTATCGTATCCAATCCTCTATCCTATCCTATCGTATCCTCTATCGTATCCTATCCTCTATCCTATCCTATCGTATCCTCTATCGTATCCTATCCTCTATCCTATCCTATCCTATCCTCTATCTTATCCTATCCTCTATCCTCTATCCTATCCTATCATCTATCCTATCCTATCCTCTATCCTATCCTATCCTCTACCCTATCCTATCCTCTATCCTATCCTATCCTCTATCCTATCCTATCCTCTATCCTGTCCTATCCTCTATCCCATCCTATCCTCTATCCTATCCTATCCTCTATCCTATCCTATCCTCTATCTAATCCTATCCTCTATCATATCCTATCCTCTATCCTTTCCTATCCTCTATCCTATCCTATCCTCTATCCTATCCTATCCTCTATCCTACCCTATCCTCTATCCTATCCTATCCTCTATCCCATCCTATCCTCTATCCTATCCTATCCTCTATCCTATCCTATCCTCTATCTAATCCTATCCTCTATCCTATCCTATCCTCTATCCTATCCTATCCTCTATCCCATCCTATCCTCTATCCTATTCTATCCTCTATCCTATCCTATCCTCTATCTAATCCTATCCTCTATCCTATCCTATCCTCTATCCTTTCCTATCCTCTATCCTATCCTGTCCTCTATCCTATCCTATCCTCTATCCTATCCTATCCTCTATCCTATCCTATCCTCTATCCCATCCTATCCTCTATCCTATCCTATCCTCTATCCTATCCTATCCTCTATCCTTTCCTATCCTCTATCCTATCCTATCCTCTATCCTATCCTATCCTCTATCCTATCCAATCCCCTATCATATCCTCTATCCGATCCTATCCTCTATCCTATCCTATCCTCTATCCTATCCTATCCTCTATCCTATCCTATCCTCTATCCTATCCTATCCTCTATCCTATCCTATCCTCTATCCTATCCGATCCACCATCCTATCCTATCCTCTATCCTATCCTATCCTCTATCCAATCCTATCCTCTATCCTATCCTATCCTCTATCCTATCCTATCCTCTATCCTATCCTATCCTCTATCCTATCCTATCCTCTATCCTATCCTATCCTCTATCCTATCCTATCCTCTATCTTATCCTATCCTCTATCCTATCCAATCCTCTATCCTATCCTCTATCCGATCCTATCCTCTATCATATCCTATCCTCTATCCTATCCTATCCTCTATCCTATCTTATCCTCTATCTTATCCTATCCTCTATCCTATCCTATCATCTATCCTATCCTATCTTCTATCCTATCCTATCCTCTATCATATCCTATCCTCTATCCTATCCTATCCTCTATCCTATCCTATCCTCTATCCTATCCTATTCTCCATCCTATCCTATCCTATCCACTACCGCCTCCTATCCTGTATCCGATCCAATCCCCTAGCGTCTACCGTATCATATTCTCTATCCTACCAAATCCTCTATCCTATCCTATCCTCTATACTATCCTATCCTCTATCCTATCATATCCTCTATCTTATCCTATCCTCTATCCTATCCTATCCTATCCTCTATCCTAACCTATCCTCTATCCTATCCTATTCTCCATCCTATCCTATTCTATCCTCTACCGCCTCCTATCCTGTATCCGATCCAATCCCCTATCGTCTACCGTATCATATTCTCTATCCTATCCAATCCTCTATCCTATCCGATCCACTATCCTATCCTATCCTCTATCCTATCCTATCCTCTATCCTATCCTATCCTCTATCCTATCCTATCGTATCCTCTATCGTTTCCTATCCTCTATCCTATCCTATCGTATCCTATCCTCTATCCTATCCTATCCTCTATCCTATCCTATCCTCTATACTATCCTATCCTCTATCCTATCATATCCTCTATCTTATCCTATCCTCTATCCTATCCTATCCTCTATCCTATCCTATCCTCTATCCTATCCTATCATCTATCCTATCCTATCCTCTATCATATCCTATCCCCATTCCTATAATATCATCTGTCCTATCCTATCCTCTATCCTATCCAATCCCCTATCCTATCCTCTATCGTATCCTATGCTCTATCCTAACCTATCCTCTATCCTATCCTATCCCCTATCCGATCCTATCCTCTATCCTATCCTATCCTCTATCCTATCCTATCCTCTATCCTATCCTATCCTCTATCCTATCCTATCCTCTATAATATCGTATCCTCCATCATATCCTATCCTCATTCCTATAATATCATCTGTCCTATCCTATCCTCTGTCCTATCCAATCCCCTATCCTATCCTCTATCGTATCCTATGCTCCATCCTATCCTATCCTCTATCCTATCCTATCCTCTATCCTATCCTATCCTCTATCCTATCCTATCCTATGCTATCCTCTATCCTAACCTATCCTCTATCCTATCCTATTCTCCATACTATCCTATTCTATCCTCTACCGCCTCCTATCCTGTATCCGATCCAATCCCCTATCGTCTACCGTATCATATTCTCTATCCTATCCAATCCTCTATCCTATCCGATCCACTATCATATCCTATCCTCTATCCTATCCTATCCTCTATCCTATCCTATCCTCTATCCTATCCTATCCTCTATCCTATCCTATCGTATCCTCTATCGTATCCAATCCTCTATCCTATCCTATCGTATCCTCTATCGTATCCTATCCTCTATCCTATCCTATCGTATCCTCTATCGTATCCTATCCTCTATCCTATCCTATCCTATCCTCTATCTTATCCTATCCTCTATCCTATCCTATCATCTATCCTATCCTATCCTCTATCCTATCCTATCCTCTACCCTATCCTATCCTCTATCCTATCCTATCCTCTATCCTATCCTATCCTCTATCCTATCCTATCCTCTATCCCATCCTATCCTCTATCCTATCCTATCCTCTATCCTATCCTATCCTCTATCTAATCCTATCCTCTATCATATCCTATCCTCTATCCTTTCCTATCCTCTATCCTATCCTATCCTCTATCCTATCCTATCCTCTATCCTACCCTATCCTCTATCCTATCCTATCCTCTATCCCATCCTATCCTCTATCCTATCCTATCCTCTATCCTATCCTATCCTCTATCTAATCCTATCCTCTATCCTATCCTATCCTCTATCCTTTCCTATCCTCTATCCTATCCTATCCTCTATCCCATCCTATCCTCTATCCTATTCTATCCTCTATCCTATCCTATCCTCTATCTAATCCTATCCTCTATCCTATCATATCCTCTATCCTTTCCTATCCTCTATCCTATCCTATCCTCTATCCTATCCTATCCTCTATCCTATCCTATCCTCTATACTATCCTATCCTCTATCCTATCATATCCTCTATCTTATCCTATCCTCTATCCTATCCTATCCTCTATCCTATCCTATCCTCTATCCTTTCCTATCCTCTATCCTATCCTATCCTCTATCCTATCCTTTCCTCTATCCTATCCTATCCTCTATACTATCCTATCCTCTATCCTATCATATCCTCTATCTTATCCTATCCTCTATCCTATCCTATCCTCTATCCTATCCTATCCTCTATCCTATCCTATCCTCTATCATATCCTATCCCCATTCCTATAATATCATCTGTCCTATCCTATCCTCTATCCTATCCAATCCCCTATCCTATCCTCTATCGTATCCTATGCTCTACCCTATCCTATCCTCTATCCTATCCTATCCTCTATCCTATCCTATCCTATCCTCTATCCTAACCTATCCTCTATCCTATCCTATTCTCCATCCTATCCTATTCTATCCTCTACCGCCTCCTATCCTGTATCCGATCCAATCCCCTATCGTCTACCGTATCATATTCTCTATCCTATCCAATCCTCTATCCTATCCGATCCACTATCCTATCCTATCCTCTATCCTATCCTATCCTCTATCCTATCCTATCCTCTATCCTATCCTATCGTATCCTCTATCGTTTCCTATCCTCTATCCTATCCTATCGTATCCTCTATCGTATCCTATCCTCTATCCTATCCTATCGTATCCTCTATCGTATCCTATCCTCTATCCTATCCTATCCTATCCCCTATCTTATCCTATCCTCTATCCTTTCCTATCCTCTATCCTATCCTATCCTCTATCCTATCCTATCCTCTATCCTATCCTATCCTCTATACTATCCTATCCTCTATCCTATCATATCCTCTATCTTATCCTATCCTCTATCCTATCCTATCCTCTATCCTATCCTATCCTCTATCCTATCCTATCCTCTATCCTATCCTATCCTCTATCCTATCCTATCCTCTATCATATCCTATCCCCATTCCTATAATATCATCTGTCCTATCCTATCCTCTATCCTATCCAATCCCCTATCCTATCCTCTATCGTATCCTATGCTCTATCCTAACCTATCCTCTATCCTATCCTATCCTCTATCCGATCCTATCCTCTATCCTATCCTATCCTCTATCCTATCCTATCCTCTATACTATCCTATCCTCTATCCTATCCTATCCTCTATCCTATCCTATCCTCTATCCTATCCTATCCTCTATCCTATCCTATCCTCTATAATATCGTATCCTCCATCATATCCTATCCTCATTCCTATAATATCATCTGTCCTATCCTATCCTCTATCCTATCCAATCCCCTATCCTATCCTCTATCGTATCCTATGCTCTATCCTATCCTATCCTCTATCCTATCCTATCCTCTATCCTATCCTATCCTCTATCCTATCCTATCCTATCCTCTATCCTAACCTATCCTCTATCCTATCCTATTCTCCATACTATCCTATTCTATCCTCTACCGCCTCCTATCCTGTATCCGATCCAATCCCCTATCGTCTACCGTATCATATTCTCTATCCTATCCAATCCTCTATCCTATCCGATCCACTATCATATCCTATCCTCTATCCTATCCTATCCTCTATCCTATCCTATCCTCTATCCTATCCTATCGTATCCTCTATCGTATCCAATCCTCTATCCTATCCTATCGTATCCTCTATCGTATCCTATGCTCTATCCTATCCTATCGTATCCTCTATCGTATCCTATCCTCTATCCTATCCTATCCTATCCTCTATCTTATCCTATCCTCTATCCTCTATCCTATCCTATCATCTATCCTATCCTATCCTCTATCCTATCCTATCCTCTACCCTATCCTATCCTCTATCCTATCCTATCCTCTATCCTATCCTATCCTCTATCCTATCCTATCCTCTATCCCATCCTATCCTCTATCCTATCCTATCCTCTATCCTATCCTATCCTCTATCTAATCCTATCATCTATCCTATCCTATCCTCTATCCTATCCTATCCTCTACCCTATCCTATCCTCTATCCTATCCTATCCTCTATCCTATCCTATCCTCTATCCTATCCTATCCTCTATCCCATCCTATCCTCTATCCTATCCTATCCTCTATCCTATCCTATCCTCTATCTAATCCTATCCTCTATCATATCCTATCCTCTATCCTTTCCTATCCTCTATCCTATCCTATCCTCTATCCTATCCTATCCTCTATCCTACCCTATCCTCTATCCTATCCTATCCTCTATCCCATCCTATCCTCTATCCTATCCTATCCTCTATCCTATCCTATCCTCTATCTAATCCTATCCTCTATCCTATCCTATCCTCTATCCTATCCTATCCTCTATCCCATCCTATCCTCTATCCTATTCTATCCTCTATCCTATCCTATCCTCTATCTAATCCTATCCTCTATCCTATCCTATCCTCTATCCTTTCCTATCCTCTATCCTATCCTGTCCTCTATCCTATCCTATCCTCTATCCTATCCTATCCTCTATCCTATCCTATCCTCTATCCCATCCTATCCTCTATCCTATCCTATCCTCTATCCTATCCTATCATCTATCCTATCCTATCCTCTATCTAATCCTATCCTCTATCCTATCCTATCCTCTATCCTTTCCTATCCTCTATCCTATCCTATCCTCTATCCTATCCTATCCTCTATCCTATCCAATCCCCTATCATATCCTCTATCCGATCCTATCCTCTATCCTATCCTATCCTTTATCCTATCCTATCCTCTATCCTATCCTATCCTCTATCCTATCCTATCCTCTATCCTATCCGATCCACCATCCTATCCTATCCTCTATCCTATCCTATCCTCTATCCAATCCTATCCTCTATCCTATCCTATCCTCTATCCTATCCTATCCTCTATCCTATCCTATCCTCTATCCTATCCTATCCTCTATCCTATCCTATCCTCTATCCTATCCTATCCTCTATCTTATCCTATCCTCTATCCTATCCAATCCTCTATCCTATCCTCTATCCGATCCTATCCTCTATCATATCCTATCCTCTATCCTATCCTATCCTCTATCCTATCTTATCCTCTATCTTATCCTATCCTCTATCCTATCCTATCATCTATCCTATCCTATCTTCTATCCTATCCTATCCTCTATCATATCCTATCCTCTATCCTATCCTATCCTCTATCCTATCCTATCCTCTATCCTATCCTATTCTCCATCCTATCCTATCCTATCCACTACCGCCTCCTATCCTGTATCCGATCCAATCCCCTAGCGTCTACCGTATCATATTCTCTATCCTACCAAATCCTCTATCCTATCCTATCCTCTATACTATCCTATCCTCTATCCTATCATATCCTCTATCTTATCCTATCCTCTATCCTATCCTATCCTATCCTCTATCCTAACCTATCCTCTATCCTATCCTATTCTCCATCCTATCCTATTCTATCCTCTACCGCCTCCTATCCTGTATCCGATCCAATCCCCTATCGTCTACCGTATCATATTCTCTATCCTATCCAATCCTCTATCCTATCCGATCCACTATCCTATCCTATCCTCTATCCTATCCTATCCTCTATCCTATCCTATCCTCTATCCTATCCTATCGTATCCTCTATCGTTTCCTATCCTCTATCCTATCCTATCGTATCCTATCCTCTATCCTATCCTATCCTCTATCCTATCCTATCCTCTATACTATCCTATCCTCTATCCTATCATATCCTCTATATTATCCTATCCTCTATCCTATCCTATCCTCTATCCTATCCTATCCTCTATCCTATCCTATCCTCTATCCTATCCTATCCTCTATCATATCCTATCCCCATTCCTATAATATCATCTGTCCTATCCTATCCTCAATCCTATCCAATCCCCTATCCTATCCTCTATCGTATCCTATGCTCTATCCTAACCTATCCTCTATCCTATCCTATCCTCTATCCGATCCTATCCTCTATCCTATCCTATCCTCTATCCTATCCTATCCTCTATCCTATCCTATCCTCTATCCTATCCTATCCTCTATCCTATCCTATCCTCTATAATATCGTATCCTCCATCATATCCTATCCTCATTCCTATAATATCATCTGTCCTATCCTATCCTCTGTCCTATCCAATCCCCTATCCTATCCTCTATCGTATCCTATGCTCTATCCTATCCTATCCTCTATCCTATCCTATCCTCTATCCTATCCTATCCTCTATCCTATCCTATCCTATCCTATCCTCTATCCTAACCTATCCTCTATCCTATCCTATTCTCCATACTATCCTATTCTATCCTCTACCGCCTCCTATCCTGTATCCGATCCAATCCCCTATCGTCTACCGTATCATATTCTCTATCCTATCCAATCCTCTATCCTATCCGATCCACTATCATATCCTATCCTCTATCCTATCCTATCCTCTATCCTATCCTATCCTCTATCCTATCCTATCGTATCCTCTATCGTATCCAATCCTCTATCCTATCCTATCGTATCCTCTATCGTATCCTATCCTCTATCCTATCCTATCGTATCCTCTATCGTATCCTATCCTCTATCCTATCCTATCCTATCCTCTATCTTATCCTATCCTCTATCCTATCCTATCATCTATCCTATCCTATCCTCTATCCTATCCTATCCTCTACCCTATCCTATCCTCTATCCTATCCTATCCTCTATCCTATCCTATCCTCTATCCTATCCTATCCTCTATCCCATCCTATCCTCTATCCTATCCTATCCTCTATCCTATCCTATCCTCTATCTAATCCTATCCTCTATCATATCCTATCCTCTATCCTTTCCTATCCTCTATCCTATCCTATCCTCTATCCTATCCTATCCTCTATCCTACCCTATCCTCTATCCTATCCTATCCTCTATCCCATCCTATCCTCTATCCTATCCTATCCTCTATCCTATCCTATCCTCTATCTAATCCTATCCTCTATCCTATCCTATCCTCTATCCTTTCCTATCCTCTATCCTGTCCTATCCTCTATCCCATCCTATCCTCTAACCTATTCTATCCTCTATCCTATCCTATCCTCTATCTAATCCTATCCTCTATCCTATCCTATCCTCTATCCTATCCTATCCTCTATCCTATCCAATCCCCTATCATATCCTCTATCCGATCCTATCCTCTATCCTATCCTATCCTCTATCCTATCCTATCCTCTATCCTATCCTATCCTCTATCCTATCCTATCCTCTATCCTATCCGATCCACCATCCTATCCTATCCTCTATCCTATCCTATCCTCTATCCAATCCTATCCTCTATCCTATCCTATCCTCTATCCTATCCTCTATCCTATCCTCTATCCTATCCTATCCTCTATCCTATCCTATCCTCTATCCTATCCTATCCTCTATCCTATCCTATCCTCTATCCTATCCTATCCTCTATCTTATCCTATCCTCTATCCTATCCAATCCTCTATCCTATCCTCTATCCGATCCTATCCTCTATCATATCCTATCCTCTATCCTATCCTATCCTCTATCCTATCTTATCCTCTATCTTATCCTATCCTCTATCCTATCCTATCATCTATCCTATCCTATCTTCTATCCTATCCTATCCTCTATCATATCCTATCCTCTATCCTATCCTATCCTCTATCCTATCCTATCCTCTATTCTATCCTATTCTCCATCCTATCCTATCCTATCCACTACCGCCTCCTATCCTGTATCCGATCCAATCCCCTAGCGTCTACCGTATCATATTCTCTATCCTACCCAATCCTCTATCCTATCCCATCCACTATCATATCCTATCCTCTATCCTATCCTGTCCTCTATCCTATCCTATCCTCTATCCTATCCTATCGTATCCTCTATCGTATCCTATCCTCTATCCTATCCTATCGTATCCTCTATCGTATCCTATCCTCTATTCTATCCTATCCTCTATCCTATCCTATCCTCTATCCTATCCTATCGTATCCTCTATCGTATCCTATCCTCTATCCTATCCTATCGTATCCTCTATCGTATCCTATCCTCTATCCTATCCTATCCTCTACCCTATCCTATCCTCTATCCTATCCTATCCTCTATCCTATCCTATCCTCTATACTATCCTATCCTCTATCCTATCATATCCTCTATCTTATCCCATCCTCTATCCTATCCTATCCTCTATCCTATCCTATCCTCTATGCTATCCTATCCTCTATCATATCCTATCCTCTATCCTATCCTATCCTCTATCCTATCCTATCCTGTATCCTATCCTATCCTCTATCATATCCTATCCTCATTAATATAATATCATCTGTCCTATCCTATCCTCTATCCTATCCAATCCCCTATCCTATCCTCTATCGTATCCTATGCTCTATCCTATCATATCCTCTATCCTATCCTATACTCTATCCGATCCTATCCTCTGTCCTATCCTATCCTCTATACAATCCTATCCTCTATACTATCCTATCCTCTATCCTATCCTATCCTCTATCCTATCCTATCCTCTATCCTATCCTATCCTCTATAATATCGTATCCTCTATACTATCCTATCCTCCATCCTATCATATCCTCTATCTTATCCCATCCTCTATCCTATCCTATCCTCTATCCTATGCTATCCTATCCTCTATCCTATCCTATCGTATCCTCTATCGTATCCTATCCTCTATCCTATCCTATCGTATCCTCTATCTTATCCTATCCTCTATCCTATCCTATCATCTATCCTTTCCTATCATCTATCCTATCCTATCCTCTATCCTTTCCTATCCTCTATCCTATCCTATCCTCTATCCTATCCTATCCTCTATCCTATCCTATCCTCTATACTATCCTATCCTCTATCTTATCCTATCCTCTATCCTATCCTATCCTCTATCCTATCCTATCCTCTATCCTATCCTATCCTCTATCCTATCCTATCCTCTATCATATCCTATCCCCATTCCTATAATATCATCTGTCCTATCCTATCCTCTATCCTATCCAATCCCCTATCCTATCCTCTATCGTATCCTATGCTCTATCCTATCCTATCCTCTATCCTATCCTATCCTCTATCCTATCCTATCCTATCCTCTATCCTAACCTATCCTCTATCCTATCCTATTCTCCATCCTATCCTATTCTATCCTCTACCGCCTCCTATCCTGTATCCGATCCAATCCCCTATCGTCTACCGTATCATATTCTCTATCCTATCCAATCCTCTATCCTATCCGATCCACTATCCTATCCTATCCTCTATCCTATCCTATCCTCTATCCTATCCTATCCTCTATCCTATCCTATCGTATCCTC
The DNA here is from genome assembly GCF_050948215.1 of Halictus rubicundus. Lineage (NCBI taxonomy): Eukaryota > Metazoa > Arthropoda > Insecta > Hymenoptera > Halictidae > Halictus > Halictus rubicundus. The sequence continues at coordinate 494,184 of NW_027488685.1, read as the reverse complement.
TATCGTTTCCTATCCTCTATCCTATCCTATCGTATCCTCTATCGTATCCTATCCTCTATCCTATCCTATCGTATCCTCTATCGTATCCTATCCTCTATCCTATCCTATCGTATCCTCTATCGTATCCTATCCTCTATCCTATCCTAACCTATCCTCTATCCTATCCTATCCTTTATCCGATCCTATCCTCTATCCTATCCTATCCTCTATCCTATCCTATCCTCTATCCTATCCTATCCTCTATCCTATCCTATCCTCTATAATATCGTATCCTCCATCATATCCTATCCTCATTCCTATAATATCATCTGTCCTATCCTATCCTCTATCCTATCCAATCCCCTATCCTATCCTCTATCGTATCCTATGCTCTATCCTATCCTATCCTCTATCCTATCCTATCCTCTATCCGATCCTATCCTCTATCCTATCCTATCCTCTATCCTATCCTATCCTCTATCCTATCGTATCCTCTATCGTATCCTATCCTCTATCCTATCCTATCGTATCCTCTATCGTATCCTATCCTCTATCCTATCCTATCCTATCCTCTATCTTATCCTATCCTCTATCCTATCCTATCATCTATCCTATCCTATCCTCTATCCTATCCTATCCTCTACCCTATCCTATCCTCTATCCTATCCTATCCTCTATCCTATCCTATCCTCTATCCTATCCTATCCTCTATCCCATCCTATCCTCTATCCTATCCTATCCTCTATCCTATCCTATCCTCTATCTAATCCTATCCTCTATCATATCCTATCCTCTATCCTTTCCTATCCTCTATCCTATCCTATCCTCTATCCTATCCTATCCTCTATCCTACCCTATCCTCTATCCTATCCTATCCTCTATCCCATCCTATCCTCTATCCTATCCTATCCTCTATCCTATCCTATCCTCTATCTAATCCTATCCTCTATCCTATCCTATCCTCTATCCTTTCCTATCCTCTATCCTATCCTATCCTCTATCCCATCCTATCCTCTATCCTATTCTATCCTCTATCCTATCCTATCCTCTATCTAATCCTATCCTCTATCCTATCCTATCCTCTATCCTTTCCTATCCTCTATCCTATCCTATCCTCTATCCTATCCTATCCTCTATCCTATCCTATCCTCTATCCTATCCTATCCTCTATCCCATCCTATCCTCTATCCTATCCTATCCTCTATCCTATCCTATTCTCCATCCTATCCTATCCTATCCACTACCGCCTCCTATCCTGTATCCGATCCAATCCCCTAGCGTCTACCGTATCATATTCTCTATCCTACCCAATCCTCTATCCTATCCCATCCACTATCATATCCTATCCTCTATCCTATCCTATCCTCTATCCTATCCTATCCTCTATCCTATCCTATCCTCTATCCTATCCTATCCTCTATCCTATCCTATCCTCTATCCTATCCTATCCTCTATCCTATCCTATCCTCTATCCTATCCTATCCTCTATCCTATCCTATCGTATCCTCTATCGTATCCTATCCTCTATCCTATCCTATCGTATCCTCTATCGTATCCTATCCTCTATTCTATCCTATCCTCTATCCTATCCTATCCTCTATCCTATCCTATCGTATCCTCTATCGTATCCTATCCTCTATCCTATCCTATCGTATCCTCTATCGTATCCTATCCTCTATCCTATCCTATCCTCTACCCTATCCTATCCTCTATCCTATCCTATCCTCTATCCTATCCTATCCTCTATACTATCCTATCCTCTATCCTATCATATCCTCTATCTTATCCCATCCTCTATCCTATCCTATCCTCTATCCTATCCTATCCTCTATGCTATCCTATCCTCTATCATATCCTATCCTCTATCCTATCCTATCCTCTATCCTATCCTATCCTGTATCCTATCCTATCCTCTATCATATCCTATCCTCATTAATATAATATCATCTGTCCTATCCTATCCTCTATCCTATCCAATCCCCTATCCTATCCTGTATCGTATCCTATGCTCTATCCTATCCTATCCTCTATCTTATCCTATCCTCTATCCTATCCTATCATCTATCCTATCCTATCCTCTATCCTATCCTATCCTCTACCCTATCCTATCCTCTATCCTATCCTATCCTCTATCCTATCCTATCCTCTATCCTATCCTATCCTCTATCCTATCCTATCCTCTATCCTATCCTATCCTATCCTCTATCTTATCCTATCCTCTATCCTATCCTATCATCTATCCTACCCTATCCTCTATCCTATCCTATCCTCTACCCTATCCTATCCTCTATCCTATCCTATCCTCTATCCTATCCTATCCTCTATCCTATCCTATCCTCTATCCCATCCTATCCTCTATCCTATCCTATCCTCTATCCTATCCTATCCTCCATCTTATCCTATCCTCTATCCTATCCTATCCTCTATCCTATCCTATCCTCTATCCTTTCCTATCCTCTATCCTATCCTATCCTCTATCCTATCCTATCCTCTATCCTATCCTGTCCTCTATACTATCCTATCCTCTATCCTATCATATCCTCTATCTTATCCTATCCTCTATCCTATCCTATCCTCTATCCTATCCTATCCTCTATCATATCCTATCCTCTATCATATCCTATCCTCTATCATATCCTATCCCCATTCCTATAATATCATCTGTCCTATCCTATCCTCTATCCTATCCAATCCCCTATCCTATCCTCTATCGTATCCTGTGCTCTATCCTAACCTATCCTCTATCCTATCCTATCCTCTATCCGATCCTATCCTCTATCCTATCCTATCCTCTATCCTATCCTATCCTCTATACTATCCTATCCTCTATCCTATCCTATCCTCTATCCTATCCTATCCTCTATCCTATCCTATCCTCTATAATATCGTATCCTCCATCATATCCTTTCCTCATTCCTATAATATCATCTGTCCTATCCTATCCTCTATCCTATCCAATCCCCTATCCTATCCTCTATCGTATCCTATGCTCTATCCTATCCTATCCTCTATCCTATCCTATCCTATCCCCTATCTTATCCTATCCTCTATCCTATCCTATCCTCTATCCTATCCTATCCTCTATCCTATCCTATCCTCTATCCTATCCTATCCTCTATCATATCCTATCCCCATTCCTATAATATCATCTGTCCTATCCTATCCTCTATCCTATCCAATCCCCTATCCTATCCTCTATCGTATCCTATGCTCTATCCTAACCTATCCTCTATCCTATCCTATCCTCTATCCGATCCTATCCTCTATCCTATCCTATCCTCTATCCTATCCTATCCTCTATACTATCCTATCCTCTATCCTATCCTATCCTCTATCCTATCCTATCCTCTATCCTATCCTATCCTCTATCCTATCCTATCCTCTATAATATCGTATCCTCCATCATATCCTATCCTCATTCCTATAATATCATCTGTCCTATCGTATCCTCTATCCTATCCAATCCCCTATCCTATCCTCTATCGTATCCTGTGCTCTATCCTATCCTATCCTCTATCCTATCCTATCCTCTATCCTATTCTATCCTCTATCCGATCCTATCCTCTATCCCATCCTATCCTCTATCCTATCCTATCCTCTATCCTATCCTATCCTCTATCTTATCCTATCCTCTATCCTATCCAATCCTCTATCCTATCCTCTATCCGATCCTATCTTCTATCCTATCCTATCCTCTATCATATCCTATCCTCTATCCTATCCTATCCTCTATCCTATCTTATCCTATCCTCTATCCTATCCTATCATCTATCCTATCCTATCTTCTATCCTATCCTATCCTCTATCCTATCCTATCCTCTATCCTATCCTATCCTCTATCATATCCTATCCTCTATCCTATCCTATCATCTATCCTATCCTATCCTCTATCCTATCCAATCCTCTATCCTATCCTATCCTCTATCATATCCTATCCTCTATCCTATCCTATCGTCTATCCTATCATATCCTCTATCTTATCCTATCCTCTATACTATACTATCCTCTATCCTATCCTATCCTCTATCTAATCCTATCCTCTATCATATCCTATCCTCTATCCTTTCCTATCCTCTATCCTATCCTATCCTCTATCCTATCCTATCCTCTATCCTATCCTATCCTCTATCCTATCCTATCCTCTATCCCATCCTATCCTATATCCTATCCTATCCTCTATCCTATCCTATCCTCTATCTAATCCTATTATCTATTATATCCTATCCTCTATCCTTTCCTATCCTCTATCCTATCCTATCCTCTATCCCATCCTATCCTCTATCCTATCCTATCCTCTATCCTATCCTATCCTCTATCTAATCCTATCCTCTATCCTATCCTATCCTCTATCCTTTCCTATCCTCTATCCTATCCTATCCTCTATCCTATCCTATCCTCTATCCTATCCTATCCTCTATCCCATCCTATCCTCTATCCTATCCTATCCTCTATCCTATCCTATCCTCTATCTTATCCTATCCTCTATCCTATCCTATCCTCTATCCTTTCCTATCCTCTATCCTATCCTATCCTCTATCCTATCCCATCCTCTATCCTATCCAATCCCCTATCATATCCTCTATCCGATCCTATCCTCTATCCCATCCTATCCTCTATCCTATCCTATCCTCTATCCTATCCTATCCTCTATCTTATCCTATCCTCTATCCTATCCAATCCTCTATCCTATCCTCTATCCGATCCTATCTTCTATCCTATCCTATCCTCTATCATATCCTATCCTCTATCCTATCCTATCCTCTATCCTATCTTATCCTCTATCTTATCCTATCCTCTATCCTATCCTATCATCTATCCTATCCTATCTTCTATCCTATCCTATCCTCTATCCTATCCTATCCTCTATCCTATCCTATCCTCTATCATATCCTATCCTCTATCCTATCCTATCATCTATCCTATCCTATCCTCTATCCTATCCTATCCTCTATCCTATCCTATTCTCTATCATATCCTATCCCCATTCCTATAATATCATCTGTCCTATCCTATCCTCTATCCTATCCAATCCCCTATCCTATCCTCTATCGTATCCTATGCTCTATTCTAACCTATCCTCTATCCTATCCGATCCTCTATCCGATCCTATCCTCTATCCTATCCTATCCTCTATCCTATCCTATCCTCTATACTATCCTATCCTCTATCCTATCCTATCCTCTATCCTATCCTATCCTCTATCCTATCCTATCCTCTATCCTATCCTATCCTCTATAATATCGTATCCTCCATCATATCCTATCCTCATTCCTATAATATCATCTGTCCTATCGTATCCTCTATCCTATCCAATCCCCTATCCTATCCTCTATCGTATCCTATGCTCTATCCTATCCTATCCTCTATCCTATCCTATTCTCTATCCTATCCTATCCTATCCTCTATCCTAACCTATCCTCTATCCTATCCTATTCTCCATACTATCCTATTCTATCCTCTACCGCCTCCTATCCTGTATCCGATCCAATCCCCTATCGTCTACCGTATCATATTCTCTATCCTATCCAATCCTCTATCCTATCCGATCCACTATCATATCCTATCCTCTATCCTATCCTATCCTCTATCCTATCCTATCCTCTATCCTATCCTATCGTATCCTCTATCGTATCCTATCCTCTATCCTATCCTATCGTATCCTCTATCGTATCCTATCCTCTATCCTATCCTATCGTATCCTCTATCGTATCCTATCCTCTATCCTATCCTATCCTATCCTCTATCTTATCCTATCCTCTATCCTATCCTATCATATATCCTATCCTATCCTCTATCCTATCCTATCCTCTATCCTATCCTATCCTCTATCCCATCCTATCCTCTATCCTATCCTATCCTCTATCCTATAGTATCCCCTATCTAATCCTATCCTCTATCATATCCTATCCTCTATCCTTTCCTATCCTCTATCCTATCCTATCCTCTATCCTATCCTATCCTCTATCCTACCCTATCCTCTATCCTATCCTATCCTCTATCCCATCCTATCCTCTATCCTATCCTATCCTCTATCCTATCCTATCCTCTATCTAATCCTATCCTCTATCCTATCCTATCCTCTATCCTTTCCTATCCTCTATCCTATCCTATCCTCTATCCCATCCTATCCTCTATCCTATTCTATCCTCTATTCTATCCTATCCTCTATCTAATCCTATCCTCTATCCTATCCTCTATCCTTTCCTATCCTCTATCCTATCCTATCCTCTATCCTATCCTATCCTCTATCCTATCCTATCCTCTATCCTATCCTATCCTCTATCCCATCCTATCCTCTATCCTATCCTATCCTCTATCCTATCCTATCCTCTATCTAATCCTATCCTCTATCCTATCCTATCCTCTATCCTTTCCTATCCTCTATCCTATCCTATCCTCTATCCCATCCTATCCTCTATCCTATCCTATCCTCTATCCTATAGTATCCCCTATCTAATCCTATCCTCTATCATATCCTATCCTCTATCCTTTCCTATCCTCTATCCTATCCTATCCTCTATCCTATCCTATCCTCTATCCTACCCTATCCTCTATCCTATCCTATCCTCTATCCCATCCTATCCTCTATCCTATCCTATCCTCTATCCCATCCTATCCTCTATCCTATCCTATCCTCTATCCTATCCTATCCTCTATCTAATCCTATCCTCTATCATATCCTATCCTCTATCCTTTCCTATCCTCTATCCTATCCTATCCTCTATCCTATCCTATCCTCTATCCTACCCTATCCTCTATCCTATCCTATCCTCTATCCCATCCTATCCTCTATCCTATCCTATCCTCTATCCTATCCTATCCTCTATCTAATCCTATCCTCTATCCTATCCTATCCTCTATCCTTTCCTATCCTCTATCCTATCCTATCCTCTATCCCATCCTATCCTCTATCCTATTCTATCCTCTATCCTATCCTATCCTCTATCTAATCCTATCCTCTATCCTATCCTATCCTCTATCCTTTCCTATCCTCTATCCTATCCTATCCTCTATCCTATCCTATCCTCTATCCTATCCTATCCTCTATCCTATCCTATCCTCTATCCCATCCTATCCTCTATCCTATCCTATCCTCTATCCTATCCTATTCTCCATCCTATCCTATCCTATCCACTACCGCCTCCTATCCTGTATCCGATCCAATCCCCTAGCGTCTACCGTATCATATTCTCTATCCTACCCAATCCTCTATCCTATCCCATCCACTATCATATCCTATCCTCTATCCTATCCTATCCTCTATCCTATCCTATCCTCTATCCTATCCTATCCTCTATCCTATCCTATCCTCTATCCTATCCTATCCTCTATCCTATCCTATCCTCTATCCTATCCTATCCTCTATCCTATCCTATCCTCTATCCTATCCTATCGTATCCTCTATCGTATCCTATCCTCTATCCTATCCTATCGTATCCTCTATCGTATCCTATCCTCTATTCTATCCTATCCTCTATCCTATCCTATCCTCTATCCTATCCTATCGTATCCTCTATCGTATCCTATCCTCTATCCTATCCTATCGTATCCTCTATCGTATCCTATCCTCTATCCTATCCTATCCTCTACCCTATCCTATCCTCTATCCTATCCTATCCTCTATCCTATCCTATCCTCTATACTATCCTATCCTCTATCCTATCATATCCTCTATCTTATCCCATCCTCTATCCTATCCTATCCTCTATCCTATCCTATCCTCTATGCTATCCTATCCTCTATCATATCCTATCCTCTATCCTATCCTATCCTCTATCCTATCCTATCCTGTATCCTATCCTATCCTCTATCATATCCTATCCTCATTAATATAATATCATCTGTCCTATCCTATCCTCTATCCTATCCAATCCCCTATCCTATCCTGTATCGTATCCTATGCTCTATCCTATCCTATCCTCTATCTTATCCTATCCTCTATCCTATCCTATCATCTATCCTATCCTATCCTCTATCCTATCCTATCCTCTACCCTATCCTATCCTCTATCCTATCCTATCCTCTATCCTATCCTATCCTCTATCCTATCCTATCCTCTATCCTATCCTATCCTCTATCCTATCCTATCCAATCCTCTATCTTATCCTATCCTCTATCCTATCCTATCATCTATCCTACCCTATCCTCTATCCTATCCTATCCTCTACCCTATCCTATCCTCTATCCTATCCTATCCTCTATCCTATCCTATTCTCTATCCTATCCTATCCTCTATCCCATCCTATCCTCTATCCTATCCTATCCTCTATCCTATCCTATCCTCCATCTTATCCTATCCTCTATCCTATCCTATCCTCTATCCTATCCTATCCTCTATCCTTTCCTATCCTCTATCCTATCCTATCCTCTATCCTATCCTATCCTCTATCCTATCCTGTCCTCTATACTATCCTATCCTCTATCCTATCATATCCTCTATCTTATCCTATCCTCTATCCTATCCTATCCTCTATCCTATCCTATCCTCTATCCTATCCTATCCTCTATCATATCCTATCCTCTATCATATCCTATCCCCATTCCTATAATATCATCTGTCCTATCCTATCCTCTATCCTATCCAATCCCCTATCCTATCCTCTATCGTATCCTGTGCTCTATCCTAACCTATCCTCTATCCTATCCTATCCTCTATCCGATCCTATCCTCTATCCTATCCTATCCTCTATCCTATCCTATCCTCTATACTATCCTATCCTCTATCCTATCCTATCCTCTATCCTATCCTATCCTCTATCCTATCCTATCCTCTATAATATCGTATCCTCCATCATATCCTTTCCTCATTCCTATAATATCATCTGTCCTATCCTATCCTCTATCCTATCCAATCCCCTATCCTATCCTCTATCGTATCCTATGCTCTATCCTATCCTATCCTCTATCCTATCCTATCCTATCCCCTATCTTATCCTATCCTCTATCCTATCCTATCCTCTATCCTATCCTATCCTCTATCCTATCCTATCCTCTATCCTATCCTATCCTCTATCATATCCTATCCCCATTCCTATAATATCATCTGTCCTATCCTATCCTCTATCCTATCCAATCCCCTATCCTATCCTCTATCGTATCCTATGCTCTATCCTAACCTATCCTCTATCCTATCCGATCCTCTATCCGATCCTATCCTCTATCCTATCCTATCCTCTATCCTATCCTATCCTCTATACTATCCTATCCTCTATCCTATCCTATCCTCTATCCTATCCTATCCTCTATCCTATCCTATCCTCTATCCTATCCTATCCTCTATAATATCGTATCCTCCATCATATCCTATCCTCATTCCTATAATATCATCTGTCCTATCGTATCCTCTATCCTATCCAATCCCCTATCCTATCCTCTATCGTATCCTGTGCTCTATCCTATCCTATCCTCTATCCTATCCTATCCTCTATCCTATCCTATCCTATCCTCTATCCTAACCTATCCTCTATCCTATCCTATTCTCCATACTATCCTATTCTATCCTCTACCGCCTCCTATCCTGTATCCGATCCAATCCCCTATCGTCTACCGTATCATATTCTCTATCCTATCCAATCCTCTATCCTATCCGATCCACTATCATATCCTATCCTCTATCCTATCCTATCCTCTATCCTATCCTATCGTATCCTCTATCGTATCCTATCCTCTATCCTATCCTATCGTATCCTCTATCGTATCCTATCCTCTATCCTATCCTATCGTATCCTCTATCGTATCCTATCCTCTATCCTATCCTATCCTATCCTCTATCCTATCCTATCCTCTATCTAATCCTATCCTCTATCATATCCTATCCTCTATCCTTTCCTATCCTCTATCCTATCCTATCCTCTATCCTATCCTATCCTCTATCCTACCCTATCCTCTATCCTATCCTATCCTCTATCCCATCCTATCCTCTATCCTATCCTATCCTCTATCCTATCCTATCCTCTATCTAATCCTATCCTCTATCCTATCCTATCCTCTATCCTTTCCTATCCTCTATCCTATCCTATCCTCTATCCCATCCTATCCTCTATCCTATTCTATCCTCTATCCTATCCTATCCTCTATCTAATCCTATCCTCTATCCTATCCTCTATCCTTTCCTATCCTCTATCCTATCCTATCCTCTATCCTATCCTATCCTCTATCCTATCCTATCCTCTATCCTATCCTATCCTCTATCCCATCCTATCCTCTATCCTATCCTATCCTCTATCCTATCCTATCCTCTATCTAATCCTATCCTCTATCCTATCCTATCCTCTATCCTTTCCTATCCTCTATCCTATCCTATCCTCTATCCTATCCTATCCTCTATCCTATCCAATCCCCTATCATATCCTCTATCCGATCCTATCCTCTATCCCATCCTATCCTCTATCCTATCCTATCCTCTATCCTATCCTATCCTCTATCTTATCCTATCCTCTATCCTATCCAATCCTCTATCCTATCCTCTATCCGATCCTATCTTCTATCCTATCCTATCCTCTATCATATCCTATCCTCTATCCTATCCTATCCTCTATCCTATCTTATCCTATCCTCTATCCTATCCTATCATCTATCCTATCCTATCTTCTATCCTATCCTATCCTCTATCCTATCCTATCCTCTATCCTATCCTATCCTCTATCATATCCTATCCTCTATCCTATCCTATCATCTATCCTATCCTATCCTCTATCCTATCCAATCCTCTATCCTATCCTATCCTCTATCATATCCTATCCTCTATCCTATCCTATCGTCTATCCTATCATATCCTCTATCTTATCCTATCCTCTATACTATACTATCCTCTATCCTATCCTATCCTCTATCTAATCCTATCCTCTATCATTTCCTATCCTCTATCCTTTCCTATCCTCTATCCTATCCTATCCTCTATCCTATCCTATCCTCTATCCTATCCTATCCTCTATCCTATCCTATCCTCTATCCCATCCTATCCTATATCCTATCCTATCCTCTATCCTATCCTATCCTCTATCTAATCCTATTATCTATTATATCCTATCCTCTATCCTTTCCTATCCTCTATCCTATCCTATCCTCTATCCCATCCTATCCTCTATCCTATCCTATCCTCTATCCTATCCTATCCTCTATCTAATCCTATCCTCTATCCTATCCTATCCTCTATCCTTTCCTATCCTCTATCCTATCCTATCCTCTATCCTATCCTATCCTCTATCCTATCCTATCCTCTATCCCATCCTATCCTCTATCCTATCCTATCCTCTATCCTATCCTATCCTCTATCTTATCCTATCCTCTATCCTATCCTATCCTCTATCCTTTCCTATCCTCTATCCTATCCTATCCTCTATCCTATCCCATCCTCTATCCTATCCAATCCCCTATCATATCCTCTATCCGATCCTATCCTCTATCCCATCCTATCCTCTATCCTATCCTATCCTCTATCCTATCCTATCCTCTATCTTATCCTATCCTCTATCCTATCCAATCCTCTATCCTATCCTCTATCCGATCCTATCTTCTATCCTATCCTATCCTCTATCATATCCTATCCTCTATCCTATCCTATCCTCTATCCTATCTTATCCTCTATCTTATCCTATCCTCTATCCTATCCTATCATCTATCCTATCCTATCCTCTATCCTATCCTATCCTCTATCCTATCCTATCCTCTATCATATCCTATCCTCTATCCTATCCTATCATCTATCCTATCCTATCCTCTATCCTATCCTATCCTCTATCCTATCCTATTCTCTATCATATCCTATCCCCATTCCTATAATATCATCTGTCCTATCCTATCCTCTATCCTATCCAATCCCCTATCCTATCCTCTATCGTATCCTATGCTCTATCCTAACCTATCCTCTATCCTATCCGATCCTCTATCCGATCCTATCCTCTATCCTATCCTATCCTCTATCCTATCCTATCCTCTATACTATCCTATCCTCTATCCTATCCTATCCTCTATCCTATCCTATCCTCTATCCTATCCTATCCTCTATCCTATCCTATCCTCTATAATATCGTATCCTCCATCATATCCTATCCTCATTCCTATAATATCATCTGTCCTATCGTATCCTCTATCCTATCCAATCCCCTATCCTATCCTCTATCGTATCCTATGCTCTATCCTATCCTATCCTCTATCCTATCCTATTCTCTATCCTATCCTATCCTATCCTCTATCCTAACCTATCCTCTATCCTATCCTATTCTCCATACTATCCTATTCTATCCTCTACCGCCTCCTATCCTGTATCCGATCCAATCCCCTATCGTCTACCGTATCATATTCTCTATCCTATCCAATCCTCTATCCTATCCGATCCACTATCATATCCTATCCTCTATCCTATCCTATCCTCTATCCTATCCTATCCTCTATCCTATCCTATCGTATCCTCTATCGTATCCTATCCTCTATCCTATCCTATCGTATCCTCTATCGTATCCTATCCTCTATCCTATCCTATCGTATCCTCTATCGTATCCTATCCTCTATCCTATCCTATCCTATCCTCTATCTTATCCTATCCTCTATCCTATCCTATCATATATCCTATCCTATCCTCTATCCTATCCTATCCTCTATCCTATCCTATCCTCTATCCCATCCTATCCTCTATCCTATCCTATCCTCTATCCTATAGTATCCCCTATCTAATCCTATCCTCTATCATATCCTATCCTCTATCCTTTCCTATCCTCTATCCTATCCTATCCTCTATCCTATCCTATCCTCTATCCTACCCTATCCTCTATCCTATCCTATCCTCTATCCCATCCTATCCTCTATCCTATCCTATCCTCTATCCTATCCTATCCTCTATCTAATCCTATCCTCTATCCTATCCTATCCTCTATCCTTTCCTATCCTCTATCCTATCCTATCCTCTATCCCATCCTATCCTCTATCCTATTCTATCCTCTATTCTATCCTATCCTCTATCTAATCCTATCCTCTATCCTATCCTCTATCCTTTCCTATCCTCTATCCTATCCTATCCTCTATCCTATCCTATCCTCTATCCTATCCTATCCTCTATCCTATCCTATCCTCTATCCCATCCTATCCTCTATCCTATCCTATCCTCTATCCTATCCTATCCTCTATCTAATCCTATCCTCTATCCTATCCTATCCTCTATCCTTTCCTATCCTCTATCCTATCCTATCCTCTATCCTATCCTATCCTCTATCCTATCCTATCCTCTATCCTATGAAATCCTCTATCTTGTCCTATCCTCTATCCTATCCAATCCTCTATCCTATCCTCTATCCGATCCTATCTTCTATCCTATCCTATCCTCTATCCTATCCAATCCCCTATCATATCCTCTATCCTATCCTATCCTCTATCCTATCCTATCCTCTATCCTATCCTATCCTCTATAATATCGTATCCTCCATCATATCCTATCCTCATTCCTATAATATCATCTGTCCTATCGTATCCTCTATCCTATCCAATCCCCTATCCTATCCTCTATCGTATCCTGTGCTCTATCCTATCCTATCCTCTATCCTATCCTATCCTCTATCCTATCCTATCCTATCCTCTATCCTAACCTATCCTCTATCCTATCCTATTCTCCATACTATCCTATTCTATCCTCTACCGCCTCCTATCCTGTATCCGATCCAATCCCCTATCGTCTACCGTATCATATTCTCTATCCTATCCAATCCTCTATCCTATCCGATCCACTATCATATCCTATCCTCTATCCTATCCTATCCTCTATCCTATCCTATCGTATCCTCTATCGTATCCTATCCTCTATCCTATCCTATCGTATCCTCTATCGTATCCTATCCTCTATCCTATCCTATCGTATCCTCTATCGTATCCTATCCTCTATCCTATCCTATCCTATCCTCTATCTTATCCTATCCTCTATCCTATCCTATCATCTATCCTATCCTATCCTCTATCCTATCCTATCCTCTATCCTATCCTATCCTCTATCCCATCCTATCCTCTATCCTATCCTACCCTCTATCCTATCCTATCCTCTATCTAATCCTATCCTCTATCATATCCTATCCTCTATCCTTTCCTATCCTCTATCCTATCCTATCCTCTATCCTATCCTATCCTCTATCCTACCCTATCCTCTATCCTATCCTATCCTCTATCCCATCCTATCCTCTATCCTATCCTATCCTCTATCCTATCCTATCCTCTATCTAATCCTATCCTCTATCCTATCCTATCCTCTATCCTTTCCTATCCTCTATCCTATCCTATCCTCTATCCCATCCTATCCTCTATCCTATTCTATCCTCTATCCTATCCTATCCTCTATCTAATCCTATCCTCTATCCTATCCTCTATCCTTTCCTATCCTCTATCCTATCCTATCCTCTATCCTATCCTATCCTCTATCCTATCCTATCCTCTATCCTATCCTATCCTCTATCCCATCCTATCCTCTATCCTATCCTATCCTCTATCCTATCCTATCCTCTATCTAATCCTATCCTCTATCCTATCCTATCCTCTATCCTTTCCTATCCTCTATCCTATCCTATCCTCTATCCTATCCTATCCTCTATCCTATCCAATCCCCTATCATATCCTCTATCCGATCCTATCCTCTATCCTATCCTATCCTCTATCCTATCCTATCCTCTATCCTATCCTATCCTCTATCTTATCCTATCCTCTATCCTATCCAATCCTCTATCCTATCCTCTATCCGATCCTATCTTCTATCCTATCCTATCCTCTATCATATCCTATCCTCTATCCTATCCTATCCTCTATCCTATCTTATCCTATCCTCTATCCTATCCTATCATCTATCCTATCCTATCTTCTATCCTATCCTATCCTCTATCCTATCCTATCCTCTATCCTATCCTATCCTCTATCATATCCTATCCTCTATCCTATCCTATCATCTATCCTATCCTATCCTCTATCCTATCCAATCCTCTATCCTATCCTATCCTCTATCATATCCCATCCTCTATCCTATCCTATCGTCTATCCTATCATATCCTCTATCTTATCCTATCCTCTATACTATACTATCCTCTATCCTATCCTATCCTCTATCTAATCCTATCCTCTATCATATCCTATCCTCTATCCTTTCCTATCCTCTATCCTATCCTATCCTCTATCCTATCCTATCCTCTATCCTATCCTATCCTCTATCCTATCCTATCCTCTATCCCATCCTATCCTATATCCTATCCTATCCTCTATCCTATCCTATCCTCTATCTAATCCTATTATCTATTATATCCTATCCTCTATCCTTTCCTATCCTCTATCCTATCCTATCCTCTATCCCATCCTATCCTCTATCCTATCCTATCCTCTATCCTATCCTATCCTCTATCTAATCCTATCCTCTATCCTATCCTATCCTCTATCCTTTCCTATCCTCTATCCTATCCTATCCTCTATCCTATCCTATCCTCTATCCTATCCTATCCTCTATCCCATCCTATCCTCTATCCTATCCTATCCTCTATCCTATCCTATCCCCTATCTTATCCTATCCTCTATCCTATCCTATCCTCTATCCTTTCCTATCCTCTATCCTATCCTATCCTCTATCCTATCCCATCCTCTATCCTATCCAATCCCCTATCATATCCTCTATCCGATCCTATCCTCTATCCCATCCTATCCTCTATCCTATCCTATCCTCTATCCTATCCTATCCTCTATCTTATCCTATCCTCTATCCTATCCAATCCTCTATCCTATCCTCTATCCGATCCTATCTTCTATCCTATCCTATCCTCTATCATATCCTATCCTCTATCCTATCCTATCCTCTATCCTATCTTATCCTCTATCTTATCCTATCCTCTATCCTATCCTATCATCTATCCTATCCTATCTTCTATCCTATCCTATCCTCTATCCTATCCTATCCTCTATCCTATCCTATCCTCTATCATATCCTATCCTCTATCCTATCCTATCATCTATCCTATCCTATCCTCTATCCTATCCTATCCTCTATCCTATCCTATTCTCTATCATATCCTATCCCCATTCCTATAATATCATCTGTCCTATCCTATCCTCTATCCTATCCAATCCCCTATCCTATCCTCTATCGTATCCTATGCTCTATCCTAACCTATCCTCTATCCTATCCGATCCTCTATCCGATCCTATCCTCTATCCTATCCTATCCTCTATCCTATCCTATCCTCTATACTATCCTATCCTGTATCCTATCCTATCCTCTATCCTATCCTATCCTCTATCCTATCCTATCCTCTATCCTATCCTATCCTCTATAATATCGTATCCTCCATCATATCCTATCCTCATTCCTATAATATCATCTGTCCTATCGTATCCTCTATCCTATCCAATCCCCTATCCTATCCTCTATCGTATCCTATGCTCTATCCTATCCTATCCTCTATCCTATCCTATTCTCTATCCTATCCTATCCTATCCTCTATCCTAACCTATCCTCTATCCTATCCTATTCTCCATACTATCCTATTCTATCCTCTACCGCCTCCTATCCTGTATCCGATCCAATCCCCTATCGTCTACCGTATCATATTCTCTATCCTATCCAATCCTCTATCCTATCCGATCCACTATCATATCCTATCCTCTATCCTATCCTATCCTCTATCCTATCCTATCCTCTATCCTATCCTATCGTATCCTCTATCGTATCCTATCCTCTATCCTATCCTATCGTATCCTCTATCGTATCCTATCCTCTATCCTATCCTATCGTATCCTCTATCGTATCCTATCCTCTATCCTATCCTATCCTATCCTCTATCTTATCCTATCCTCTATCCTATCCTATCATATATCCTATCCTATCCTCTATCCTATCCTATCCTCTATCCTATCCTATCCTCTATCCCATCCTATCCTCTATCCTATCCTATCCTCTATCCTATCCTATCCTCTATCTAATCCTATCCTCTATCATATCCTATCCTCTATCCTTTCCTATCCTCTATCCTATCCTATCCTCTATCCTATCCTATCCTCTATCCTACCCTATCCTCTATCCTATCCTATCCTCTATCCCATCCTATCCTCTATCCTATCCTATCCTCTATCCTATCCTATCCTCTATCTAATCCTATCCTCTATCCTATCCTATCCTCTATCCTTTCCTATCCTCTATCCTATCCTATCCTCTATCCCATCCTATCCTCTTTCCTATCTTATCCTCTATCCTATCCTACCCTCTATCCCATCCTATCCTCTATCCTATCCTATCCTCTATCCTATCCTATCCTCTATCTTATCCTATCCTCTATCCTATCCTATCCTCTATCCTATCCTATCCTCAATCCTTTCCTATCCTCTATCCTATCCTATCCTCTATCCTATCCTATCCTCTATCCTATCCTATCCTCTATCCTATCCTATCCTCTATACTATCCTATCGTCTATCCTATCATATCCTCTATCTTATCCTATCCTCTATACTATCCTATCCTCTATCCTATCCTATCCTCTATCCTATCCTATCCTCTATCATATCCTATCCTCATTCCTATAATATCATCTGTCCTATCCTATCCTCTATCCTATCCAATCCCCTATCCTATCCTGTATCGTATCCTATGCTCTATCCTATCCTATCCTCTATCCTATCCTATCCTCTATCCTATCCTATCCTCTATCCTATCCTATCCTCTATCCTATCCTATCCTCTATCCTATCCTATCCTCTATCCTATCCTATCCTCTATCCTATCCTATCCTATCCTCTATCCTATCCTATCCTCTATCCTATCCTATCCTCTATCCTATCCTATCCTCTATCCTATCCTATCCTCTATCCTATCCTATCGTATCCTCTATCGTATCCTATCCTCTATCCTATCCTATCCTCTATCCTATCCTATCCTATCCTCTATCTTATCCTATCCTCTATCCTATCCTACCCTCTATCCTATCCTTTCGTATCCTCTATCGCATCCTATCCTCTATCCTATCCTATCCTCTATCCTATCCTATCCTCTATTCTATCCTATCCTCTATCCTATCCTACCCTCTATCCTATCCTTTCGTATCCTCTATCGCATCCTATCCTCTATCCTATCCTATCCTCTATCCTATCCTATCCTCTATACTATCCTATCCTCTATCCTATCATATCCTCTATCCTATCCTATCCTCTATGCTATCCTATCGTATCCTCTATCGTATCCTATCCTCTATCCTATCCTATCGTATCCTCTATCGTATCCTATCCTCTATCGTATCCTATCCTCTATCCTATCCTATCCTCTATCCTATCCTATCCTCTATCCTATCCTATCCTCTATCATATCCTATCCCCATTCCTATAATATCATCTGTCCTATCCTATCCCCTATCCTATCCAATCCCCTATCCTATCCTCTATCGTATCCTATGCTCTATCCTATCCTATCCTATCCTCTATCCTAACCTATCCTCCATCCTATCCTATTCTCCATACTATCCTATTCTATCCTCTACCGCCGCCTATCCTGTATCCGGTCCAATCCCCTATCGTCTACCGTATCATATTCTCTATCCTATCCAATCCTCTATCCTATCCGATCCACTATCATATCCTATCCTCTATCCTATCCTATCCTCTATCCTATCCTATCCTCTATCCTATCCTATCCTCTATCCTATCCTATCGTATCCTCTATCGTATCCTATCCTCTATCCTATCCTATCGTATCCTCTATCGTATCCTATCCTCTATCCTATCCTATCGTATCCTCTATCGTATCCTATCCTCTATCCTATCCTATCCTATCCTCTATCTTATCCTATCCTCTATCCTATCCTATCATCTATCCTATCCTATCCTCTATCCTATCCTATCCTCTATCCTATCCTATCCTCTATAATATCGTATCCTCCATCATATCCTATCCTCATTCCTATAATATCATCTGTCCTATCCTATCCTCTATCCTATCCAATCCCCTATCCTATCCTCTATCGTATCCTATGCTCTATCCTATCCTATCCTCTATCCTATCCTATCCTCTATCCTATCCTATCCTATCCTCTATCCTAACCTATCCTCTATCCTATCCTATTCTCCATACTATCCTATTCTATCCTCTACCGCCTCCTATCCTGTATCCGATCCAATCCCCTATCGTCTACCGTACCATATTCTCTATCCTATCCAATCCTCTATCCTATCCGATCCACTATCATATCCTATCCTCTATCCTATCCTATCCTCTATCCTATCCTATCCTCTATCCTATCCTATCCTCTATCCTATCCTATCGTATCCTCTATCGTATCCTATCCTCTATCCTATCCTATTCTCCATCCTATCCTATCCTATCCTCTACCGCCTCCTATCCTGTATCCGATCCAATCCCCTAGCGTCTACCGTATCATATTCTCTATCCTATCCAATCCTCTATCCTATCCGATCCACTATCATATCCTATCATCTATCCTATCCTATCCTCTATCCTATCCTATCCTCTATCCTATCCTATCCTCTATCCTATCCTATCCTCTATCCTATCCTATCGTATCCTCTATCGTATCCTATCCTCTATCCTATCCTATCGTATCCTCTATCGTATCCTATCCTCTATCCTATCCTATCCTATCCTCTATCATATCCTATCCTCTATCTTATCCTATCCTCTATCCTATCCTATCCTCTATCCTATCCTATCGTATCCTCTATCGTATGCTATCATCTATCCTATCCTATCGTATCCTCTATCGTATCCTATCCTCTATTCTATCCTATCCTCTATCCTATCCTATCCTATCCTCTATCTTATCCTATCCTCTATCCTATCCTCTATCCTATCCTATCCTATCCTCTATCTTATCCTATCCTCTATCCTATCCTGTCAGATATCCTATCCTATCCTCTATCCTATCCTATCCTCTACCCTATCCTATCATCTATCCTATCCTATCCTCTATCCTATCCTATCCTCTATAATATCGTATCCTCTATCATATCCTATCCTCATTCCTATAATATCATCTGTCCTATCCTATCCTCTATCCTATCCAATCCCCTATCCTATCCTCTATCGTATGTTATGCTCTATCCTATCCTATCCTCTATCCTATCCTATCCTATCCTATCCTCTATCCTAACCTATCCTCTATCCTATCCTATTCTCCATCCTATCCTATCCTATTCTCCATCCTATCCTATCCTATCCTCTACCGCCTCCTATCCTGTATCCGATCCAATCCCCTAGCGTCTACCGTATCATATTCTCTATCCTATCCAATCCTCTATCCTATCCGATCCACTATCATATCCTATCCTCTATCCTATCCTATCCTCTATCCTATCCTATCCTCTATCCTATCCTATCGTATCCTCTATCGTATCCTATCCTCTATCCTATCCTATCGTATCCTCTATCGTATCATATCCTCTATCCTATCCTATCCTATCCTCTATCCTATCCTATCGTATCCTCTATCGTATCCTATCCTCTATCCTATCCTATCGTATCCTCTATCCTATCCTATCCTATCCTCTATCTTATCCTATCCTCTATCCTATCCTGTCATCTATTCTATCCTATCCTCTATCCTATCCTATCCTATCCTCTATCCTAACCTATCCTCTATCCTATCCTATTCTCCATCCTATCCTATCCTATCCTCTACCGCCTCCTATCCTGTATCCGATCCAATCCCCTAGCGTCTACCGTATCATATTCTCTATCCTATCCAATCCTCTATCCTATCCGATCCACTATCATATCCTATCCTCTATCCTATCCTATCCTCTATCCTATCCTATCCTCTATCCTATCCTATCCTCTATCCTATCCTATCGTATCCTCTATCGTATCCTATCCTCTATCCTATCCTATCGTATCCTCTATCGTATCATATCCTCTATCCTCTATCCTATCCTATCCTCTATCCTATCCTATCCTCTATCCTATCCTATTCTCAATCCTATCCTATCCTCTATCCTATCCTATCCTCTATCCTATCCTATCCTCTATCCTATCCTATCCTCTATCCTATCCTATCCTCTATCCTATCCTATCCTCTATCCTATCCTATCCTCTATCCTATCCTATCCTCTATCCTATCCTATCGTATCCTCTATCGTATCCTATCCTCTATCCTATCCTATTCTCCATCCTATCCTATCCTATCCTCTATCCTATCCTCTATCCTATCCTATCCTCTATCCTATCCTATCCTCTATCCTATCCTATCCTCTATAATATCGTATCCTCTATCATATCCTATCCTCATTCCTATAATATCATCTGTCCTATCCTATCCTCTATCCTATCCTATCCTCTATCCTATCCTATCCTATCCTCTATCCTATCCTATCCTATCCTCTATCCTAACCTATCCTCTATCCTATCCTATTCTCCATCCTATCCTATCCTATCCTCTACCGCCTCCTATCCTGTATCCGATCCAATCCCCTAGCGTCTACCGTATCATATTCTCTATCCTATCCAATCCTCTATCCTATCCGATCCACTATCATATCCTATCCTCTATCCTATCCTATCCTCTATCCTATCCTATCCTCTATCCTATCCTATCCTCTATCCTATCCTATCCTCTATCCTATCCTATCCTCTATCCTATCCTATCCTCTATCCTATCCTATCGTATCCTCTATCGTATCCTATCCTCTATTCTATCCTATCCTCTATCCTATCCTATCCTATCCTCTATCTTATCCTATCCTCTATCCTATCCTGTCATCTATCCTATCCTATCCTCTATCCTATCTCATCCTCTACCCTATCCTATCATCTATCCTATCCTATCCTCTATCCTATCCTATCCTCTATCCTATCCTATCCTCTATCCCATCCTATCCTCTATCCTATCCTATCCTCTATCCTATCCTATCCTCTATCTTATCCTATCCTCTATCCTATCCTATCCTCTATCCTATCCTATCCTCTATCCTTTCCTATCCTCTATCCTATCCTATCCTCTATCCTATCCTATCCTCTATCCTATCCTATCCTCTATCCTATCCTATCCTCTATCCTATCCTATCCTCTATACTATCCTATCCTCTATCCTATCATATCCTCTATCTTATCCTATCCTCTATACCATCCTATCCTCTATCCTATCCTATCCTCTATGCTATCCTATCCTCTATCATATCCTATCCTCTATCCTATCCTATCCTCTATCCTATCCTATCCTCTATCATATCCTATCCTCATTCCTATAATATCATCTATCCTATCCTATCCTCTATCCTATCCAATCCCCTATCCTATCCTCTATCGTATCCTATCCTCTATTCTATCCTATCCTCTATCCTATCTTATCCTATCCTCTATCCTATCCTATCCTCTATCCCATCCTACCCTCTATCCTATCCTATCCTCTATCCTATCCTATCCTCTATCCTTTCCTATCCTCTATCCTATCCTATCATCTATCCTATCCTATCTTCTATCCTATCCTATCCTCTATCATATCCTATCCTCTATCCTATCCTATCCTCTATCCTATCCTATCCTCTATCCTATCCTATCCTCTATCCTATCCTATCCTCTACAATATCGTATCCTCTATCATATCCTTTCCTCTTTCCTATAATATCATCTATCCTATCGTATCCTCTATCTTATCCTATCCTCTATCCTATCCTATCATCTATCCTATCCTATCCTCTATCCTATCCTATCATCTATCCTATCATCTATCCTATCCTATCCTCTATCCTATCCTATCCTCTATCCTATCCTATCCTCTATCATATCCTATCCTCTATCCTATCCTATCGTCTATCCTATCATATCCTCTATCTTGTCCTATCCTCTATACTATCCTATCCTCTATCCTATCCTATACTCTATCCTATCCTATCCTCTATCATATCCTATCCTCTATCCTCTCCTATCCTCTATCCTATCCTATCCTCTATACTATCCTATCCTCTATCCTATCCTATCCTCTATCCTATCCTATCCTCTATCATATCCTATCCTCTATCCGATCTTATCCTCTATCCTATCCTATCCTCTATCCGATCCTATCCTCTATCTTATCCTATCCTCTATCTCATCCTATCCTCTATACTATCCTATCCTCTATCCTATCCTCTATCCTATCCTATCCTCTATCCTATCCTATCCTCTATCCTATCCTATCCTCTATAATATCGTATCCTCTATCATATCCTATCCTCATTCCTATAATATCATCTGTCCTATCCTATCCTCTATCCTATCCAATCCCCTATCCTATCCACTATCGTATCTTATGCTCTATCCTATCCTATCCTCTATCCTATCCTATCCTCTATCCTATCCTGTCCTATCCTCTATCCTAACCTATCCTCTATCCTATCCTATTCTCCATCCTATCCTATCCTATCCTCTACCGCCTCCTATCCTGTATCCGATCCAACCCCCTAGCGTCTACCGTATCATATTCTCTATCCTATCCAATCCTCTATCCTATCCGATCCACTATCATATCCTATCCTCTATCCTATCCTATCGTATCCTCTATCGTATCCTATCCTCTATCCTATCCTATCGTATCCTCTATCGTATCCTATCCTCTATCCTATCCTATCCTCTATCCTATCCTATCCTCTATCCTATCCTATCCTCTATCCTATCCTATCCTCTATCCTATCCTATCGTATCCTCTATCGTATCCTATCCTCTATCGTATCCTATCCTCCATCCTATCCTATTCTCCATCCTATCCTATCCTATCCTCTACCGCCTCCTATCCTGTATCCGATCCAATCCCCTAGCGTCTACCGTATCATATTCTCTATCCTATCCAATCCTCTATCCTATCCGATCCACTATCATATCCTATCCTCTATCCTATCCTATCCTCTATCCTATCCTATCCTCTATCCTATCCTATCCTCTATCCTATCCTATCCTCTATCCTATCCTATCCTCTATCCTATCCTATCGTATCCTCTATCGTATCCTATCCTCTATCGTATCCTATCCTCTATCCTATCCTATCCTATCCTCTATCATATCCTATCCTCTATCTTATCCTATCCTCTATCCTATCCTATCCTCTATCCTATCCTATCGTATCTTCTATCGTATCCTATCCTCTATCCTATCCTATCGTATCCTCTATCGTATCCTATCCTCTATTCTATCCTATCCTCTATCCTATCCTATCCTATCCTCTATCTTATCCTATCCTCTATCCTATCCTCTATCCTATCCTATCCTATCCTCTATCTTATCCTATCCTCTATCCTATCCTGTCAGATATCCTATCCTATCCTCTATCCTATCCTATCATCTATCCTATCCTATCCTCTATCCTATCCTATCCTCTATAATATCGTATCCTCTATCATATCCTATCCTCATTCCTATAATATCATCTGTCCTATCCTATCCTCTATCCTATCCAATCCCCTATCCTATGCTCTATCCTATCCTATCCTCTATCCTATCCTATCCTCTATCCTATCCTATCCTCTATCCTATCCTATCCTATCCTCTATCCTATCCTATCCTCTATCCTATCCTATCCTCTATCCTATCCTATCCTCTATCCTATCCTATCCTCTATCCTATCCTATCGTATCCTCTATCGTATCCTATCCTCTATCGTATCCTATCCTCTATCCTATCCTATTCTCCATCCTATCCTATCCTATCCTCTACCGCCTCCTATCCTGTATCCGATCCAATCCCCTAGCGTCTACCGTATCATATTCTCTATCCTATCCAATCCTCTATCCTATCCGATCCACTATCATATCCTATCCTCTATCCTATCCTATCCTCTATCCTATCCTATCCTCTATCCTATCCTATCCTCTATCCTATCCTATCCTCTATCCTATCCTATCGTATCCTCTATCGTATCCTATCCTCTATCGTATCCTATCCTCTATCCTATCCTATCCTATCCTCTATCATATCCTATCCTCTATCTTATCCTATCCTCTATCCTATCCTATCCTCTATCCTATCCTATCGTATCTTCTATCGTATCCTATCCTCTATCCTATCCTATCGTATCCTCTATCGTATCCTATCCTCTATTCTATCCTATCCTCTATCCTATCCTATCCTATCCTCTATCTTATCCTATCCTCTATCCTATCCTCTATCCTATCCTATCCTATCCTCTATCTTATCCTATCCTCTATCCTATCCTGTCAGATATCCTATCCTATCCTCTATCCTATCCTATCATCTATCCTATCCTATCCTCTATCCTATCCTATCCTCTATAATATCGTATCCTCTATCATATCCTATCCTCATTCCTATAATATCATCTGTCCTATCCTATCCTCTATCCTATCCTATCCTATCCTATCCTCTATCCTAACCTATCCTCTATCCTATCCTATTCTCCATCCTATCCTATCCTATCCTCTACCGCCTCCTATCCTGTATCCGATCCAATCCCCTAGCGTCTACCGTATCATATTCTCTATCCTATCCAATCCTCTATCCTATCCGATCCACTATCATATCCTATCCTCTATCCTATCCTATCCTCTATCCTATCCTATCCTCTATCCTATCCTATCGTATCCTCTATCGTATCCTATCCTCTATCCTATCCTATCGTATCCTCTATCGTATCATATCCTCTATCCTATCCTATCCTATCCTCTATCCTATCCTATCGTATCCTCTATCGTATCCTATCCTCTATCCTATCCTATCGTATCCTCTATCGTATCCTATCCTCTATCCTATCCTATCCTATCCTCTATCTTATCCTATCCTCTATCCTATCCTATCCTCTATCCTATCCAATCCCCTATCCTATCCTCTATCCGATCTTATCCTCTAACCTATCCTATCCTCTATCCGATCCTATCCTCTATCTTATCCTATCCTCTATCCTATCCTATCCTCTATACTATCCTATCCTCTATCCTATCCTCTATCCTATCCTGTCCTCTATCCTATCCTATCCTCTATCCTATCCTATCCTCTATAATATCGTATCCTCTATCATATCCTATCCTCATTCCTATAATATCATCTGTCCTATCCTATCCTCTATCCTATCCAATCCCCTATCCTATCCTCTATCGTATCTTATGCTCTATCCTATCCTATCCTCTATCCTATCCTATCCTCTATCCTATCCTATCCTCTATCCTATCCTATCCTATCCTCTATCCTAACCTATCCTCTATCCTATCCTATTCTCCATCCTATCCTATCCTATTCTCCATCCTATCCTATCCTATTCTCCATCCTATCCTATCCTATTCTCCATCCTATCCTATCCTATTCTCCATCCTATCCTATCCTATTCTCCATCCTATCCTATCCTATCCTCTACCGCCTCCTATCCTGTATCCGATCCAATCCCCTAGCGTCTACCGTATCATATTCTCTATCCTATCCAATCCTCTATCCTATCCGATCCACTATCATATCCTATCCTCTATCCTATCCTCTCCTCTATCCTATCCTATCCTCTATCCTATCCTATCGTATCCTGTATCGTATCCTATCCTCTATCCTATCCTATTCTCCATCCTATCCTATCCTATCCTCTACCGCCTCCTATCCTGTATCCGATCCAATCCCCTAGCGTCTACCGTATCATATTCTCTATCCTATCCAATCCTCTATCCTATCCGATCCACTATCATATCCTATCCTCTATCCTATCCTATCCTCTATCCTATCCTATCCTCTATCCTATCCTATCCTCTATCCTATCCTATCCTCTATCCTATCCTATCCTCTATCCTATCCTACCCTCTATCCTATCCTATCGTATCCTCTATCGTATCCTATCCTCTATCCTATCCTATCGTATCCTCTATCGTATCCTATCCTCTATCCTATCCTATCCTATCCTCTATCATATCCTATCCTCTATCTTATCCTATCCTCTATCCTATCCTATCCTCTATCCTATCCTATCGTATCCTCTATCGTATCCTATCCTCTATCCTATCCTATCGTATCCTCTATCGTATCCTATCCTCTATTCTATCCTATCCTCTATCCTATCCTATCCTATCCTCTATCTTATCCTATCCTCTATCCTATCCTCTATCCTATCCTATCCTATCCTCTATCTTATCCTATCCTCTATCCTATCCTGTTAGATATCCTATCCTATCCTCTATCCTATCCTATCCTCTACCCTATCCTATCATCTATCCTATCCTATCCTCTATCCTATCCTATCCTCTATAATATCGTATCCTCTATCATATCCTATCCTCATTCCTATAATATCATCTGTCCTATCCTATCCTCTATCCTATCCAATCCCCTATCCTATCCTCTATCGTATGTTATGCTCTATCCTATCCTATCCTCTATCCTATCCTATCCTCTATCCTATCCTATCCTATCCTCTATCCTAACCTATCCTCTATCCTATCCTATTCTCCATCCTATCCTATCCTATTCTCCATCCTATCCTATCCTATCCTCTACCGCCTCCTATCCTGTATCCGATCCAATACCCTAGCGTCTACCGTATCATATTCTCTATCCTATCCAATCCTCTATCCTATCCGATCCACTATCATATCCTATCCTCTATCCTATCCTATCCTCTATCCTATCCTATCCTCTATCCTATCCTATCCTCTATCCTATCCTCTATCCTATCCTATCCTCTATCCTATCCTATCCTCTATCCTATCCTATCCTCTATCCTATCCTATCCTCTATCCTATCCTATCGTATCCTCTATCGTATCCTATCCTCTATTCTATCCTATCCTCTATCCTATCCTATCCTATCCTCTATCTTATCCTATCCTCTATCCTATCCTGTCATCTATCCTATCCTATCCTCCATCCTATCCCATCCTCTACCCTATCCTATCATCTATCCTATCCTATCCTCTATCCTATCCTATCCTCTATCCTATCCTATCCTCTATCCTATCCTATCCTCTATCCTATCCTATCCTCTATCCCATCCTACCCTCTATCCTATCCTATCCTCTATCCTATCCTATCCTCTATCCTTTCCTATCCTCTATCCTATCCTATCATCTATCCTATCCTATCTTCTATCCTATCCTATCCTCTATCATATCCTATCCTCTATCCTATCCTATCCTCTATCCTATCCTATCCTCTATCCTATCCTATCATCTATCCTATCCTATCCTCTATCCTATCCTATCCTCTATCCTATCCTATCCTCTATCATATCCTATCCTCTATCCTATCCTATCGTCTATCCTATCATATCCTCTATCTTGTCCTATCCTCTATCCTATCCGATCCACTATCATATCCTATCCTCTATCCTATCCTATCCTCTATCCTATCCTATCCTCTATCCTATCCTATCCTCTATCCTATCCTATCGTATCCTCTATCGTATCCTATCCTCTATCCTATCCTATCGTATCCTCTATCGTATCCTATCCTCTATCCTATCCTATCCTATCCTCTATCCTATCCTATCCTCTATCCTATCCTATCCTCTATCCTATCCTATCCTCTATCCTATCCTATCCTCTATCCTATCCTATCCTCTATCCTATCCTATCCTCTATCCTATCCTATCCTCTATCCTATCCTATCCTCTATCCTATCCTATCCTCTATCCTATCCTATCGTTTCCTCTATCGTATCCTATCCTCTATCCTATCCTCTTCTCCATCCTATCCTATCCTATCCTCTATCCTATCCTCTATCCTATCCTATCCTCTATCCTATCCTATCCTCTATCCTATCCTATCCTCTATCCTATCCTATCGTATCCTGTATCGTATCCTATCCTCTATCCTATCCTATTCTCCATCCTATCCTATCCTATCCTCTACCGCCTCCTATCCTGTATCCGATCCAATCCCCTAGCGTCTACCGTATCATATTCTCTATCCTATCCAATCCTCTATCCTATCCGATCCACTATCATATCCTATCCTCTATCCTATCCTATCCTCTATCCTATCCTATCCTCTATCCTATCCTATCCTCTATCCTATCCTATCCTCTATCCTATCCTATCCTCTATCCTATCCTACCCTCTATCCTATCCTATCGTATCCTCTATCGTATCCTATCCTCTATCCTATCCTATCGTATCCTCTATCGTATCCTATCCTCTATCCTATCCTATCCTATCCTCTATCATATCCTATCCTCTATCTTATCCTATCCTCTATCCTATCCTATCCTCTATCCTATCCTATCGTATCCTCTATCGTATCCTATCCTCTATCCTATCCTATCGTATCCTCTATCGTATCCTATCCTCTATTCTATCCTATCCTCTATCCTATCCTATCCTATCCTCTATCTTATCCTATCCTCTATCCTATCCTCTATCCTATCCTATCCTATCCTCTATCTTATCCTATCCTCTATCCTATCCTGTTAGATATCCTATCCTATCCTCTATCCTATCCTATCCTCTACCCTATCCTATCATCTATCCTATCCTATCCTCTATCCTATCCTATCCTCTATAATATCGTATCCTCTATCATATCCTATCCTCATTCCTATAATATCATCTGTCCTATCCTATCCTCTATCCTATCCAATCCCCTATCCTATCCTCTATCGTATGTTATGCTCTATCCTATCCTATCCTCTATCCTATCCTATCCTCTATCCTATCCTATCCTATCCTCTATCCTAACCTATCCTCTATCCTATCCTATTCTCCATCCTATCCTATCCTATTCTCCATCCTATCCTATCCTATCCTCTACCGCCTCCTATCCTGTATCCGATCCAATACCCTAGCGTCTACCGTATCATATTCTCTATCCTATCCAATCCTCTATCCTATCCGATCCACTATCATATCCTATCCTCTATCCTATCCTATCCTCTATCCTATCCTATCCTCTATCCTATCCTATCCTCTATCCTATCCTCTATCCTATCCTATCCTCTATCCTATCCTATCCTCTATCCTATCCTATCCTCTATCCTATCCTATCCTCTATCCTATCCTATCGTATCCTCTATCGTATCCTATCCTCTATTCTATCCTATCCTCTATCCTATCCTATCCTATCCTCTATCTTATCCTATCCTCTATCCTATCCTGTCATCTATCCTATCCTATCCTCCATCCTATCCCATCCTCTACCCTATCCTATCATCTATCCTATCCTATCCTCTATCCTATCCT
Source organism: Halictus rubicundus (assembly GCF_050948215.1). Taxonomy (NCBI): domain Eukaryota; kingdom Metazoa; phylum Arthropoda; class Insecta; order Hymenoptera; family Halictidae; genus Halictus; species Halictus rubicundus. Next base: position 464,132 of record NW_027488685.1, on the reverse strand, counting down.
ATCCTCTATCCTATCCTATCCTCTATCCTATCCTATCCTCTATCCTATCCTATCCTCTATCCCATCCTACCCTCTATCCTATCCTATCCTCTATCCTATCCTATCCTCTATCCTTTCCTATCCTCTATCCTATCCTATCATCTATCCTATCCTATCTTCTATCCTATCCTATCCTCTATCATATCCTATCCTCTATCCTATCCTATCCTCTATCCTATCCTATCCTCTATCCTATCCTATCATCTATCCTATCCTATCCTCTATCCTATCCTATCCTCTATCCTATCCTATCCTCTATCATATCCTATCCTCTATCCTATCCTATCGTCTATCCTATCATATCCTCTATCTTGTCCTATCCTCTATCCTATCCGATCCACTATCATATCCTATCCTCTATCCTATCCTATCCTCTATCCTATCCTATCCTCTATCCTATCCTATCCTCTATCCTATCCTATCGTATCCTCTATCGTATCCTATCCTCTATCCTATCCTATCGTATCCTCTATCGTATCCTATCCTCTATCCTATCCTATCCTATCCTCTATCCTATCCTATCCTCTATCCTATCCTATCCTCTATCCTATCCTATCCTCTATCCTATCCTATCCTCTATCCTATCCTATCCTCTATCCTATCCTATCCTCTATCCTATCCTATCCTCTATCCTATCCTATCCTCTATCCTATCCTATCGTTTCCTCTATCGTATCCTATCCTCTATCCTATCCTCTTCTCCATCCTATCCTATCCTATCCTCTATCCTATCCTCTATCCTATCCTATCCTCTATCCTATCCTATCCTCTATCCTATCCTATCCTCTATCCTATCCTATCCTCTATCCTATCCTATCCTTTATCCTATCCTATCCTCTATCCTATCCTATCCTCTATCCTATCCTATCCTCTATCCTATCCTATCCTCTATAATATCGTATCCTCTATCATATCCTATCCTCTATCATATCCTATCCTCATTCCTATAATATCATCTGTCCTATCCTATCCTCTATCCTATCCTATCCTCTATCCTATCCTATCCTATCCTCTATCCTAACCTATCCTCTATCCTATCCTATTCTCCATCCTATCCTATCCTATCCTCTACCGCCTCCTATCCTGTAACCGATCCAATCCCCCAGCGTCTACCGTATCATATTCTCTATCCTATCCAATCCTCTATCCTATCCGATCCACTATCATATCCTATCCTCTATCCTATCCTATCCTCTATCCTATCCTATCCTATCCTCTATCCTATCCTATCGTATCCTCTATCGTATCCTATCCTCTATCCTATCCTATTCTCCATCCTATCCTATCCTACCCTCTATCCTATCCTCTATCCTATCCTATCCTCTATCCTATCCTATCCTCTATCCTATCCTATCCTCTATAATATCGTATCCTCTATCATATCCTATCCTCATTCCTATAATATCATCTGTCCTATCCTATCCTCTATCCTATCCTATCCTCTAGCCTATCCTATCCTATCCTCTATCCTAACCTATCCTCTATCCTATCCTATTCTCCATCCTATCCTATTATATCCTTTACCGCCTCCTATCCTGTATCCTCTATCGTATCCTATCCTCTATCCTATCCTATCCTCTATCCTATCCTATCCTATCCTCTATCTTATCCTATCCTCTATCCTATCCTATCATCTATCCTATCCTATCCTCTATCCTATCCTATCCTCTACCCTATCCTATCCTCTATCCTATCCTATCCTCTATCCTATCCTATCCTCTATCCTATCCTATCCTCTATCCCATCCTATCCTCTATCCTATCCTATCCTCTATCCTATCCTATCCTCTATCTTATCCTATCCTCTATCCTATCCTATCCTCTATCCTATCCTATCCTCTATCCTTTCCTATCCTCTATCCTATCCTATCCTCTATCCTATCCTATCCTCTATCCTATCCTATCCTCTATCTTATCCTATCCTCTATACTATCCTATCCTCTATCCTATCCTATCATCTATCCTATCCTATCCTCTATCATATCCTATCCTCTATCCTCTCCTATCCTCTATCCTATCCTATCCTCTATCCTATCCTACCCTCTATCCTATCCTTTCGTATCCTCTATCGCATCCTATCCTCTATCCTATCCTATCCTCTATCCTATCCTATCCTCTATCCTATCCTATCCTCTATCCTATCCTATTCTCCATCCTATCCTATTCTATCCTCTATCCTATCCTCTATCCTATCCTATCCTCTATCCTATCCTATCCTCTATCCTATCCTATCCTCTATCCTATCCTGTCCTCTATCCTATCCTATCCTCTATCCTATCCTATCCTCTATAATATCGTATCCTCTATCATATCCTATCCTCATTCCTATAATATCATCTGTCCTATCCTATCCTCTATCCTATCCTATCCTCTATCCTATCCTATCCTATCCTCTATCCTAACCTATCCTCTATCCTATCCTATTCTCCATCCTATCCTATCCTATCCTCTACCGCCTCCTATCCTGTATCCGATCCAATCCCCCAGCGTCTACCGTATCATATTCTCTATCCTATCCAATCCTCTATCCTATCCGATCCACTATCATATCCTATCCTCTATGCTATCCTATCCTCTATCCTATCCTATCCTCTATCCTATCCTATCCTCTATCCTATCCTATCGTATCCTCTATCGTATCCTATCCTCTATCCTAACCTATCGTATCCTCTATCGTATCCTATCCTCTATCCTATCCTATCCTATCCTCTATCCTATCCTATCGTATCCTCTATCGTATCCTATCCTCTATCCTATCCTATCCTCTATACTATCCTATCCTCTATCCTATCATATCATCTGTCCTATCCTATCCTCTATCCTATCCAATCCTCTATCCTATCCTCTATCCTATCCTATCCTCTATCCTATCCTATCCTCTATCCTATCCTAGCCTCTATAATATCGTATCCTCTATCATATCCTATCCTCATTCCTATAATATCATCTGTCCTATCCTATCCTCTATCCTATCCTATCCTATCCTCTATCCTAACCTATCCTCTATCCTATCCTATTCTCCATCCTATCCTATCCTATCCTCTACCGCCTCCTATCCTGTATCCGATCCAATCCCCTAGCGTCTACCGTATCATATTCTCTATCCTATCCAATCCTCTATCCTATCCTATCCTCTATCCTATCCTATCCTCTATACTATCCTATCGTCTATCCTATCATATCCTCTATCTTATCCTATCCTCTATACTATCCTATCCTCTATCCTATCCTATCCTCTATCCTCTCCTATCCTCTATCCTATCCTATCCTCTATACTATCCTATCCTCTATCCTATCCTATCCTCTATCCTATCCTATCCTCTATCATATCCTATCCTCTATCCTATCCTATCGTCTATCCTATCATATCCTCTATCTTATCCTATCCTCTATACTATCCTATCCTCTATCCTATCCTATCCTCTATCCTATCCTATCCTCTATCATATCCTATCCTCTATCCTCTCCTATCCTCTATCCTATCCTATCCTCTATCCTATCCTACCCTCTATCCTATCCTTTCGTATCCTCTATCGCATCCTATCCTCTATCCTATCCTATCCTCTATCCTATCCTATCCTCTATACTATCCTATCCTCTATCCTATCATATCCTCTATCCTATCCTGTCCTCTATGCTATCCTATCCTCTATCATATCCTATCCTCTATCCTATCCTATCCTCTATCCTATCCTATCCTCTATCCTATCCTATCCTCTATCCTATCCTATCCTCTATCCTATCCTCTATCCTATCCTATCCTCTATCCGATCCTATCCTCTATAATATCGTATCCTCTATCATATCCTATCCTCATTCCTATAATATCATCTGTCCTATCCTATCTAATCCCCTATCCTATCTTCTATCGTATCTTATGCTCTATCCTATCCTATCCTCTATCTTATCCTATCCTCTATCCTATCCTATCATCTATCCTATCCTATCCTCTATCCTATCCTATCCTCTACCCTATCCTATCCTCTATCCTATCCTATCCTCTATCCTATCTTATCCTCTATCCTATCCTATCGTATCCTCTATCGTATCCTATCCTCTATCCTAACCTATCGTATCCTCTATCGTATCCTATCCTCTATCCTATCCTATCCTATCCTCTATCCTATCCTATCGTATCCTCTATCGTATCCTATCCTCTATCCTATCCTATCCTCTATACTATCCTATCCTCTATCCTATCATATCATCTGTCCTATCCTATCCTCTATCCTATCCAATCCTCTATCCTATCCTCTATCCTATCCTATCCTCTATCCTATCCTATCCTCTATCCTATCCTAGCCTCTATAATATCGTATCCTCTATCATATCCTATCCTCATTCCTATAATATCATCTGTCCTATCCTATCCTCTATCCTATCCTATCCTATCCTCTATCCTAACCTATCCTCTATCCTATCCTATTCTCCATCCTATCCTATCCTATCCTCTACCGCCTCCTATCCTGTATCCGATCCAATCCCCTAGCGTCTACCGTATCATATTCTCTATCCTATCCAATCCTCTATCCTATCCGATCCACTATCATATCCTATCCTCTATCCTATCCTATCCTCTATCCTAACCTATCCTCTATGCTATCCTATTCTCCATCCTATCCTATCCTATCCTCTACCGCCTCCTATCCTGTATCCGATCCAATCCCCTAGCGTCTACCGTATCATATTCTCTATCCTATCCAATCCTCTATCCTATCCTATCCTCTATCCTATCCTATCCTCTATACTATCCTATCGTCTATCCTATCATATCCTCTATCTTATCCTATCCTCTATACTATCCTATCCTCTATCCTATCCTATCCTCTATCCTATCCTATCCTCTATCATATCCTATCCTCTATCCTCTCCTATCCTCTATCCTATCCTATCCTCTATACTATCCTATCCTCTATCCTATCCTATCCTCTATCCTATCCTATCCTCTATCATATCCTATCCTCTATCCTATCCTATCGTCTATCCTATCATATCCTCTATCTTATCCTATCCTCTATACTATCCTATCCTCTATCCTATCCTATCCTCTATCCTATCCTATCCTCTATCATATCCTATCCTCTATCCTCTCCTATCCTCTATCCTATCCTATCCTCTATCCTATCCTACCCTCTATCCTATCCTTTCGTATCCTCTATCGCATCCTATCCTCTATCCTATCCTATCCTCTATCCTATCCTATCCTCTATACTATCCTATCCTCTATCCTATCATATCCTCTATCCTATCCTGTCCTCTATGCTATCCTATCCTCTATCATATCCTATCCTCTATCCTATCCTATCCTCTATCCTATCCTATCCTCTATCCTATCCTATCCTCTATCCTATCCTATCCTCTATCCTATCCTCTATCCTATCCTATCCTCTATCCGATCCTATCCTCTATAATATCGTATCCTCTATCATATCCTATCCTCATTCCTATAATATCATCTGTCCTATCCTATCTAATCCCCTATCCTATCTTCTATCGTATCTTATGCTCTATCCTATCCTATCCTCTATCTTATCCTATCCTCTATCCTATCCTATCATCTATCCTATCCTATCCTCTATCCTATCCTATCCTCTACCCTATCCTATCCTCTATCCTATCCTATCCTCTATCCTATCTTATCCTCTATCCTATCCTATCGTATCCTCTATCGTATCCTATCCTCTATCCTATCCTATCGTATCCTCTATCGTATCCTATCGTATCCTCTATCGTATCCTATCCTCTATCCTATCCTATCGTATCCTCTATCGTATCCTATCCTCTATCTTATCCTATCCTCTATCCTATCCTATCATCTATCCTATCCTATCCTCTATCCTATCCTATCCTCTATCCTATCCTATCCTCTATCCCATCCTATCCTCTATCCTATCCTATCCTATCCTCTATCCTATCCTATCCTCTATCTTATCCTATCCTCTATCCTATCCTATCATCTATCCTATCCTATCCTCTATCCTATCCTATCCTCTACCCTATCCTATCCTCTATCCTATCCTATCCTCTATCCTATCTTATCCTCTATCCTATCCTATCGTATCCTCTATCGTATCCTATCCTCTATCCTATCCTATCGTATCCTCTATCTTATCCTATCCTCTATCCTATCCTATCATCTATCCTATCCTATCCTCTATCCTATCCTATCCTCTACCCTATCCTATCCTCTATCCTATCCTATCCTCTATCCTATCTTATCCTCTATCCTATCCTATCGTATCCTCTATCGTATCCTATCCTCTATCCTATCCTATCGTATCCTCTATCGTATCCTATCGTATCCTCTATCGTATCCTATCCTCTATCCTATCCTATCGTATCCTCTATCGTATCCTATCCTCTATCTTATCCTATCCTCTATCCTATCCTATCATCTATCCTATCCTATCCTCTATCCTATCCTATCCTCTATCCTATCCTATCCTCTATCCCATCCTATCCTCTATCCTATCCTATCCTATCCTCTATCCTATCCTATCATCTATCCTATCCTATCCTCTATCCTATCCTATCCTCTACCCTATCCTATCCTCTATCCTATCCTATCCTCTATCCTATCCTATCCTCTATCCTATCCTATCCTCTATCCCATCCTGTCCTCTATCCTATCCTATCCTATCATCTATCCTATCCTATCCTCTATCCTATCCTATCCTCAACCCTATCTTATCCTCTATCCTATCCTCTCCTCTATCCTATCCTATCCTCTATCCTATCCTATCCTCTATCCCATCCTATCCTATATCCTATCCTATCCTCTATCCTATCCTATCCTCTATCCTATCCTATCCTCTATCCTATCCTATCCTCTATCATATCCTATCCCCATTCCTATAATATCATCTGTCCTATCCTATCCTCTATCCTATCCAATACCCTATCCTATCCTCTATTATATCCTATCCTCTATCCCATCCTATCCTCTATCCTATCCTATCCTATCCTCTATCTTATCCTATCCTCTATCCTATCCTATCATCTATCCTATCCTATCCTCTATCCTATCCTATCCTCTACCCTATCCTATCCTCTATCCTATCCTATCCTCTATCCTATCCTATCCTCTATCCTATCCTATCGTATCCTCTATCGTATCCTATCCTCTATCCTATCCTATCGTATCCTCTATCGTATCCTATCGTATCCTCTATCGTATCCTATCCTCTATCCTATCCTATCGTATCCTCTATCGTATCCTATCCTCTATCTTATCCTATCCTCTATCCTATCCTATCATCTATCCTATCCTATCCTCTACCCTATCCTATCCTCTATCCTATCCTATCCTCTATCCTATCCTATCCTCTATCCTATCCTATCCTCTATCCCATCCTATCCTCTATCCTATCCTATCCTATCCTCTATCTTATCCTATCCTCTATCCTATCCTATCCTCTATCCTATCCTATCCTCTATCCTATCCTATCCTCTATCCTTTCCTATCCTCTATCCTATCCTATCCTCTATCCTATCCTATCCTCTATACTATCCAATCCTCTATCCTATCATATCCTCTATCTTATCTTATCCTCTATCCTATCCTATCCTCTATCCTATCCTATCCTCTATCCTATCCCATCCTCTATCCTATCCTATCCTCTATCCTATCCTATCCTCTATCATATCCTATCCCCATTCCTATAATATCATCCGTCCTATCCTATCCTCTATCCTATCCAATCCCCTATCCTATCCTCTATCGTATCCTATGCTCTATCCTAACCTATCCTCTATCCTATCCTATCCTCTATCCGATCCTATCCTCTATCCTATCCTATCCTCTATCCTATCCTATCCTCTATCCTATCCTATCCTCTATCCTATCCTATCCTCTATCCTATCCTATCCTCTATCATATCCTATCCCCATTCCTATAATATCATCTGTCCTATCCTATCCTCTATCCTATCCAATCCCCTATCCTATCCTCTATTATATCCTATCCTCTATCCCATCCTATCCTCTATCCTATCCTATCCTATCCTCTATCCTATCCTATCCTCTATCCTATCCTATCCTCTATCCCATCCTATCCTCTATCCCATCCTATCCTCTATCCTATCCTATCCTATCCTCTATCTTATCCTATCCTCTATCCTATCCTATCATCTATCCTATCCTATCCTCTATCCTATCCTATCCTCTACCCTATCCTATCCTCTATCCTATCCTATCCTCTATCCTATCCTATCCTCTATCCTATCCTATCGTATCCTCTATCGTATCCTATCCTCTATCTTATCCTATCGTATCCTCTATCGTATCCTATCCTCTATCCTATCCTATCGTATCCTCTATCGTATCCTATCCTCTATCCTATCCTATCCTATCCTCTATCTTATCCTATCCTCTATCCTATCCTATCATCTATCCTATCCTATCCTCTACACTATCCTATCCTCTATCCTATCCTATCCTCTATCCTATCCTATCCTCTATCCTATCCTATGCTCTATCCCAACCTATCCTCTATCCTATCCTATCCTATCCTCTATCTTATCCTATCCTCTATCCTATCCTATCATCTATCCTATCCTATCCTCTATCCTATCCTATCCTCTACCCTATCCTATCCTCTATCCTATCCTATCCTCTATCCTATCCTATCCTCTATCCTATCCTATCGTATCCTCTATCGTATCCTATCCTCTATCCTATGCTATCCTATCCTCTATCCTATCCTATCCTCAATCCTATCCTATCCTCCACAATATCGTATCCTCTATCATATCCTTTCCTCTTTCCTATAATATCATCTATCCTATCGTATCCTCTATCTTATCCTATCCTCTATCCTATCCTATCATCTATCCTATCCTATCCTCTATCCTATCCTATCCTCTATCCTTTCCTATCCTCTATCATATCCTATCCTCTATCCTATCCTATCGTCTATCCTATCCTATCCTCTATCCTATCCTATCCTCTATCCTATCCTATCCTCTATCCTATCCTATCCTCTATAATATCGTATCCTCTATCATATCCTATCCTCATTCCTATAATATCATCTGTCCTATCCTATCCTCTATCCTATTCAATCCCCTATCCTATCCTCTATCGTATCCTATGCTCTATCCTATCCTATCCTCTATGATATCCTATCCTCTATCCTATCCTATCCTATCCTCTATCCTAACCTATACTCTATCCTATCCTATTCTCCATCTTATCCTATCCTATCCCCTACCGCCTCCTATCCTGTATCCGATCCAATCCCCTATCGTCTACCGTATCATATTCTCTATCCTATCCAATCCTCTATCCTATCCGATCCACTATCATACTCTATCCTCTATCCTATCCTATCCTGTATCCTATCCTATCCTCTATCCTATCCTATCCTCTATCCTATCCTATCGTATCCTCTATCGTATCCTATCCTCTATCCTATCCTATCGTATCCTCTATCGTATCCTATCCTCTATCCTATCCTATCGTATCCTCTATCGTATCCTATCCTCTATCCTATCCTATCCTATCCTCTATCTTATCCTATCATCTATCCTATCCTATCATCTATCCTATCCTATCCTCTATCTTATCCTATCCTCTACCCTATCCTATCCTCTATCCTATCCTATCCTCTATCCTATCCTATCCTCTATCCTATCCTATCCTCTATCCCATCCTATCCTCTATCCTATCCTATCCTCTATCTTATCCTATCCTCTATCCTATCCTATCATCTATCCTATCCTATCCTCTATCCTATCCTATCCTCTACCCTATCCTATCCTCTATCCTATCCTATCCTCTATCCTATCTTATCCTCTATCCTATCCTATCGTATCCTCTATCGTATCCTATCCTCTATCCTATCCTATCGTATCCTCTATCGTATCCTATCCTCTATCCTATCCTATCGTATCCTCTATCGTATCCTATCCTCTATCTTATCCTATCCTCTATCCTATCCTATCATCTATCCTATCCTATCCTCTATCCTATCCTATCCTCTACCCTATCCTATCCTCTATCCTATCCTATCCTCTATCCTATCCTATCCTCTATCCTATCCTATCCTCTATCCCATCCTATCCTCTATCCTATCCTATCCTATCATCTATCCTATCCTATCCTCTATCCTATCCTATCCTCAACCCTATCCTATCCTCTATCCTATCCTATCCTCTATCCTATCCTATCCTCTATCCCATCCTATCCTATATCCTATCCTATCCTCTATCCTATCCTATCCTCTATCCTATCCTATCCACTATCCTATCCTATCCTCTATCCTATCCTATCCTCTATCCTATCCTATCCTCTATCATATCCTATCCCCATTCCTATAATATCATCTGTCCTATCCTATCCTCTATCCTATCCAATCCCCTATCCTATCCTCTATTATATCCTATCCTCTATCCCATCCTATCCTCTATCCTATCCTATCCTATCCTCTATCTTATCCTATCCTCTATCCTATCCTATCATCTATCCTATCCTATCCTCTATCCTATCCTATCCTCTACCCTATCCTATCCTCTATCCTATCCTATCCTCTATCCTATCCTATCCTCTATCCTATCCTATCGTATCCTCTATCGTATCCTATCCTCTATCCTATCCTATCGTATCCTCTTTCGTATCCTATCCTCTATCCTATCCTATCGTATCCTCTATCGTATCCTATCCTCTATCCTATCCTATCCTATCCTCTATCGTATCCTATCCTCTATCCTATCCTATCATCTATCCTATCCTATCCTCTATCCTATCCTATCCTCTACCCTATCCTATCCTCTATCCTATCCTATCCTCTATCCTATCCTATCCTCTATCCTATCCTATCCTCTATCCCATCCTATCCTCTATCCTATCCTATCCTATCCTCTATCTTATCCTATCCTCTATCCTATCCTATCATCTATCCTATCCTATCCTCTATCCTATCCTATCCTCTACCCTATCCTATCCTCTATCCTATCCTATCCTCTATCCTATCTTATCCTCTATCCTATCCTATCGTATCCTCTATCGTATCCTATCCTCTATCCTATCCTATCGTATCCTCTATCGTATCCTATCGTATCCTCTATCGTATCCTATCCTCTATCCTATCCTATCATCTATCCTATCCTATCCTCTATCCTATCCTATCCTCTACCCTATCCTATCCTCTATCCTATCCTATCCTCTATCCTATCTTATCCTCTATCCTATCCTATCGTATCCTCTATCGTATCCTATCCTCTATCCTATCCTATCGTATCCTCTATCGTATCCTATCCTCTATCGTATCCTATCCTCTATCCTATCCTATCGTATCCTCTATCGTATCCTATCCTCTATCTTATCCTATCCTCTATCCTATCCTATCATCTATCCTATCCTATCCTCTATCCTATCCTATCCTCTACCCTATCCTATCCTCTATCCTATCCTATCCTCTATCCTATCCTATCCTCTATCCTATCCTATCCTCTATCCCATCCTATCCTCTATCCTATCCTATCCTATCATCTATCCTATCCTATCCTCTATCCTATCCTATCCTCAACCCTATCCTATCCTCTATCCTATCCTATCCTCTATCCTATCCTATCCTCTATCCTATCCTATCCTCTATCCCATCCTATCCTATATCCTATCCTATCCTCTATCCTATCCTATCCTCTATCCTATCCTATCCTCTATCCTATCCTATCCTCTATCCTATCCTATCCTCTATCCTATCCTATCCTCTATCATATCCTATCCCCATTCCTATAATATCATCTGTCCTATCCTATCCTCTATCCTATCCAATCCCCTATCCTATCCTCTATTATATCCTATCCTCTATCCCATCCTATCCTCTATCCTATCCTATCCTATCCTCTATCTTATCCTATCCTCTATCCTATCCTATCATCTATCCTATCCTATCCTCTATCCTATCCTATCCTCTACCCTATCCTATCCTCTATCCTATCCTATCCTCTATCCTATCCTATCCTCTATCCTATCCTATCGTATCCTCTATCGTATCCTATCCTCTATCCTATCCTATCGCATCCTCTATCGTATCCTATCCTCTATCCTATCCTATCGTATCCTCTATCGTATCCTATCATCTATCCTATCCTATCCTATCCTCTATCGTATCCTATCCTCTATCCTATCCTATCATCTATCCTATCCTATCCTCTATCCTATCCTATCCTCTACCCTATCCTATCCTCTATCCTATCCTATCCTCTATCCTATCCTATCCTCTATCCTATCCTATCCTCTATCCCATCCTATCCTCTATCCTATCCTATCCTATCCTCTATCTTATCCTATCCTCTATCCTATCCTATCATCTATCCTATCCTATCCTCTATCCTATCCTATCCTCTACCCTATCCTATCCTCTATCCTATCCTATCCTCTATCCTATCTTATCCTCTATCCTATCCTATCGTATCCTCTATCGTATCCTATCCTCTATCCTATCCTATCGTATCCTCTATCGTATCCTATCGTATCCTCTATCGTATCCTATCCTCTATCCTATCCTATCGTATCCTCTATCGTATCCTATCCTCTATCTTATCCTATCCTCTATCCTATCCTATCATCTATCCTATCCTATCCTCTATCCTATCCTCTCCTCTATCCTATCCTATCCTCTATCCCATCCTATCCTCTATCCTATCCTATCCTATCCTCTATCTTATCCTATCCTCTATCCTATCCTATCATCTATCCTATCCTATCCTCTATCCTATCCTATCCTCTACCCTATCCTATCCTCTATCCTATCCTATCCTCTATCATATCTTATCCTCTATCCTATCCTATCGTATCCTCTATCGTATCCTATCCTCTATCCTATCCTATCGTATCCTCTATCGTATCCTATCGTATCCTCTATCGTATCCTATCCTCTATCCTATCCTATCGTATCCTCTATCGTATCCTATCCTCTATCTTATCCTATCCTATCATCTATCCTATCCTATCCTCTATCATATCCTATCCCCATTCCTATAATATCATCTGTCCTATCCCATCCTCTATCCTATCCAATCCCCTATCCTATCCTCTATTATATCCTATCCTCTATCCCATCCTATCCTCTATCCTATCCTATCCTATCCTCTATCTTATCCTATCCTCTATCCTATCCTATCATCTATCCTATCCTATCCTCTATCCTATCCTATCCTCTACCCTATCCTATCCTCTATCCTATCCTATCCTGTATCCTATCCTATCCTCTATCCTATCCTATCGTATCCTCTATCGTATCCTATCCTCTATTATATCCTATCGTATCCTCTATCGTATCCTATCCTCTATCCTATCCTATCGTATCCTCTATCGTATCCTATCATCTATCCTATCCTATCCTATCCTCTATCGTATCCTATCCTCTATCCTATCCTATCATCTATCCTATCCTATCCTCTATCCTATCCTATCCTCTACCCTATCCTATCCTCTATCCTATCCTATCCTCTATCCTATCCTATCCTCTATCCTATCCTATCCTCTATCCCATCCTATCCTCTATCCTATCCTATCCTATCCTCTATCTTATCCTATCCTCTGTCCTATCCTATCCTCTATCCTATCCTATCCTCTATCCTATCCTATCCTCTATCCTTTCCTATCCTCTATCCTATCCTATCCTCTATCCTATCCTATCCTCTATACTATCCAATCCTCTATCCTATCATATCCTCTATCTTATCTTATCCTCTATCCTATCCTATCCTCTATCCTATCCTATCCTCTATCCTATCCTATCCTCTATCCTATCCTATCCTCTATCATATCCTATCCCCATTCCTATAATATCATCCGTCCTATCCTATCCTCTATCCTATCCAATCCCCTATCCTATCCTCTATCGTATCCTATGCTCTATCCTAACCTATCCTCTATCCTATCCTATCCTCTATCCGATCCTATCCTCTATCCTATCCTATCCTCTATCCTATCCTATCCTCTATCCTATCCTATCCTCTACCCTATCCTATCCTCTATCCTATCCTATCCTCTATCCTATCCTATCCTCTATCATATCCTATCCCCATTCCTATAATATCATCTGTCCTATCCTATCCTCTATCCTATCCAATCCCCTATCCTATCCTCTATTATATCCTATCCTCTATCCCATCCTATCCTCTATCCTATCCTATCCTATCCTCTATCTTATCCTATCCTCTATCCTATCCTATCATCTATCCTATCCTATCCTCTATCCTATCCTATCCTCTACCCTATCCTATCCTCTATCCTATCCTATCCTCTATCCTATCCTATCCTCTATCCTATCCTATCGTATCCTCTATCGTATCCTATCCTCTATCCTATCCTATCGTATCCTCTATCGTATCCTATCCTCTATCCTATCCTATCGTATCCTCTATCGTATCCTATCCTCTATCCTATCCTATCCTATCCTCTATCGTATCCTATCCTCTATCCTATCCTATCATCTATCCTATCCTATCCTCTATCCTGTCCTATCCTCTACCCTATCCTATCCTCTACCCTATCCTATCCTCTATCCTATCCTATCCTCTATCCTATCCTATCCTCTATCCCATCCTATCCTCTATCCTATCCTATCCTATCCTCTATCTTATCCTATCCTCTATCCTATCCTATCCTCTATCCTATCCTATCCTCTATCCTATCCTATCCTCTATCGTATCCTATCCTCTATCCTATCCTATCGTATCCTCTATCGTATCCTATCCTCTATCCTATCCTATCGTATCCTCTATCGTATCCTATCCTCTATCCTATCCTATCCTATCCTCTATCTTATCCTATCCTCTATCCTATCCTATCATCTATCCTATCCTATCCTCTATCCTATCCTATCCTCTACCCTATCCTATCCTATATCCTATCCTATCCTCTATCCTATCCTATCCTCTATCCTATCCTATCCTCTATCCCATCCTATCCTCTATCCTATCCTATCCTATCCTCTATCTTATCCTATCCTCTATCCTATCCTATCATCTATCCTATCCTATCCTCTATCCTATCCTATCCTCTACCCTATCCTATCCTCTATCCTATCCTATCCTCTATCCTATCTTATCCTCTATCCTATCCTATCGTATCCTCTATCGTATCCTATCCTCTATCCTATCCTATCGTATCCTCTATCGTATCCGATCCTCTATCCTATCCTATCGTATCCTCTATCGTATCCTATCCTCTATCTTATCCTATCCTCTATCCTATCCTATCATCTATCCTATCCTATCCTCTATCCTATCCTATCCTCTACCCTATCCTATCCTCTATCCTATCCTATCCTCTATCCTATCCTATCCTCTATCCCATCCTATCCTCTATCCTATCCTATCCTATCATCTATCCTATCCTATCCTCTATCCTATCCTATCCTCAACCCTATCCTATCCTCTATCCTATCCTATCCTCTATCCTATCCTATCCTCTATCCTATCCTATCCTCTATCCCATCCTATCCTCTATCCTATCCTATCCTGTATCCTATCCTATCCTCTATCCTATCCTATCCTCTATCCTATCCTATCCTCTATCCTATCCTATCCTCTATCATATCCTATCCCCATTCCTATAATATCATCTGTCCTATCCTATCCTCTATCCTATCCAATCCCCTATCCTATCCTCTATTATATCCTATCCTCTATCCCATCCTATCCTCTATCCTATCCTATCCTATCCTCTATCTTATCCTATCCTCTATCCTATCCTATCATCTATCCTATCCTATCCTCTATCCTATCCTATCCTCTACCCTATCCTATCCTCTATCCTATCCTATCCTCTATCCTATCCTATCCTCTATCCTATCCTATCGTATCCTCTATCGTATCCTATCCTCTATCCTATCCTATCGTATCCTATATCGTATCCTATCCTCTATCCTATCCTATCGTATCCTCTATCGTATCCTATCCTCTATCCTATCCTATCCTATCCTCTATCTTATCCTATCCTCTATCCTATCCTATCATCTATCCTATCCTATCATCTATCCTATCCTATCCTCTATCCTATCCTATCCTCTACCCTATCCTATCCTCTATCCTATCCTATCCTCTATCCTATCCTATCCTCTATCCTATCCTATCCTCTATCCTATCCTATCCTCTATCCTATCCTATCCTCTATCCTATCCTATCCTCTATCCCATCCTATCCTCTATCCTATCCTATCCTATCATCTATCCTATCCTATCCTCTATCCTATCCTATCCTCAACCCTATCCTATCCTCTATCCTATCCTATCCTCTATCCTATCCTATCCTCTATCCTATCCTATCCTCTATCCCATCCTATCCTCTATCCTATCCTATCCTGTATCCTATCCTATCCTCTATCCTATCCTATCCTCTATCCTATCCTATCCTCTATCCTATCCTATCCTCTATCATATCCTATCCCCATTCCTATAATATCATCTGTCCTATCCTATCCTCTATCCTATCCAATCCCCTATCCTATCCTCTATTATATCCTATCCTCTATCCCATCCTATCCTCTATCCTATCCTATCCTATCCTCTATCTTATCCTATCCTCTATCCTATCCTATCATCTATCCTATCCTATCCTCTATCCTATCCTATCCTCTACCCTATCCTATCCTCTATCCTATCCTATCCTCTATCCTATCCTATCCTCTATCCTATCCTATCGTATCCTCTATCGTATCCTATCCTCTATCCTATCCTATCGTATCCTCTATCGTATCCTATCCTCTATCCTATCCTATCGTATCCTCTATCGTATCCTATCCTCTATCCTATCCTATCCTATCCTCTATCTTATCCTATCCTCTATCCTATCCTATCATCTATCCTATCCTATCCTCTATCCTATCCTATCCTCTACCCTATCCTATCCTCTATCCTATCCTATCCTCTATCCTATCCTATCCTCTATCCTATCCTATCCTCTATCCTATCCTATCCTCTATCCTATCCTATCCTCTATCCTATCCTATCCTCTATCCTATCCTATCCTCTATCCTATCCTATCCTCTATCATATCCTATCCCCATTCCTATAATATCATCTGTCCTATCCTATCCTCTATCCTATCCTATCGTATCCTCTATCGTATCCTATCCTCTATCCTATCCTATCGTATCCTCTATCGTATCCTATCCTCTATCCTATCCTATCGTATCCTCTATCGTATCCTATCCTCTATCTTATCCTATCCTCTATCCTATCCTATCATCTATCCTATCCTATCCTCTATCCTATCCTATCCTCTACCCTATCCTATCCTCTATCCTATCCTATCCTCTATCCTATCCTATCCTCTATCCTATCCTATCCTCTATCCCATCCTATCCTCTATCCTATCCTATCCTATCATCTATCCTATCCTATCCTCTATCCTATCCTATCCTCAACCCTATCCTATCCTCTATCCTATCCTATCCTCTATCCTATCCTATCCTCTATCCTATCCTATCCTCTATCCCATCCTATCCTCTATCCTATCCTATCCTCTATCCTATCCTATCCTCTATCCTATCCTATCCTCTATCCTATCCTATCCTCTATCATATCCTATCCCCATTCCTATAATATCATCTGTCCTATCCTATCCTCTATCCTATCCAATCCCCTATCCTATCCTCTATTATATCCTATCCTCTATCCCATCCTATCCTCTATCCTATCCTATCCTATCCTCTATCTTATCCTATCCTCTATCCTATCCTATCATCTATCCTATCCTATCCTCTATCCTATCCTATCCTCTACCCTATCCTATCCTCTATCCTATCCTATCCTCTATCCTATCCTATCCTCTATCCTATCCTATCGTATCCTCTATCGTATCCTATCCTCTATCCTATCCTATCCTATCCTCTATCGTATCCTATCCTCTATCCTATCCTATCATCTATCCTATCCTATCCTCTATCCTACCCTATCCTCTACCCTATCCTATCCTCTATCCTATCCTATCCTCTATCCTATCCTATCCTCTATCCCATCCTATCCTCTATCCTATCCTATCCTATCCTCTATCTTATCCTATCCTCTATCCTATCCTATCCTCTATCCTATTCTATCCTCTATCCTATCCTATCCTCTACCCTATCCTATCCTCTATCCTATCCTATCCTCTATCCTATCCTATCCTCTATCCTATCCTATCCTCTATCCCATCCTATCCTCTATCCTATCCTATCCTATCCTCTATCTTATCCTATCCTCTATCCTATCCTATCCTCTATCCTATCCTATCCTCTATCCTATCCTATCCTCTATCCTTTCCTATCCTCTATCCTATCCTATCCTCTATCCTATCCTATCCTCTATACTATCCAATCCTCTATCCTATCATATCCTCTATCTTATCTTATCCTCTATCCTATCCTATCCTCTATCCTATCCTATCCTCTATCCTATCCTATCCTCTATCATATCCTATCCCCATTCCTATAATATCATCCGTCCTATCCTATCCTCTATCCTATCCAATCCCCTATCCTATCCTCTATCGTATCCTATGCTCTATCCTAACCTATCCTCTATCCTATCCTATCCTCTATCCGATCCTATCCTCTATCCTATCCTATCCTCTATCCTATACTATCCTCTATACTATCCTATCCTCTATCCTATCCTATCCTCTATCCTATCCTATCCTCTATCCTATACTATCCTCTATACTATCCTATCCTCTATCCTATCCTATCCTCTATCCTATCCTATCCTCTATCCTATCCTATCCTCTATCCTATCCTATCCTCTATCCTATCCTATCCTCTATCCTATCCTATCCTCTATCCTATCCTATCCTCTATCCTATCCTATCCTCTATCCTATTATATCCTATCCTCTATAATATCGTATCCTCCATCATATCCTATCCTCATTCCTATAATATCATCTGTCCTATCCTGTCCTCTATCCTATCCAATCCCCTATCCTATCCTCTATCGTATCCTATGCTCTATCCTATCCTATCCTCTATCCTATCCTATCCTCTATCCTATCCTATCCTCTATCCTATCCTATCCTATCCTCTATCCTAACCTATCCTCTATCCTATCCTATTCTCCATCCTATCCTATTCTATCCTCTACCGTCTCCTATCCTGTATCCGATCCAATCTCATATTCTCTATCCTATCCAATCCTCTATCCTATCCGATCCACTATCATATTCTATCCTCTATCCTATCCTATCCTCTATCCTATCCTATCCTCTATCCTATCCTATCCTCTATCCTATCCTATCCTCTATCCTATCCTATCGTATCCTCTATCGTATCCTATCCTCTATCCTATCCTATCGTATCCTCTATCGTATCCTATCCTCTATCCTATCCTATCGTATCCTCTATCGTATCCTATCCTCTATCCTATCCTATCCTATCCTCTATCGTATCCTATCCTCTATCCTATCCTATCATCTATCCTATCCTATCCTCTATCCTGTCCTATCCTCTACCCTATCCTATCCTCTACCCTATCCTATCCTCTATCCTATCCTATCCTCTATCCTATCCTATCCTCTATCCCATCCTATCCTCTATCCTATCCTATCCTATCCTCTATCTTATCCTATCCTCTATCCTATCCTATCCTCTATCCTATCCTATCCTCTATCCTATCCTATCGTATCCTCTATCGTATCCTATCCTCTATCCTATCCTATCGTATCCTCTATCGTATCCTATCCTCTATCCTATCCTATCGTATCCTCTATCGTATCCTATCCTCTATCCTATCCTATCCTATCCTCTATCGTATCCTATCCTCTATCCTATCCTATCATCTATCCTATCCTATCCTCTATCCTGTCCTATCCTCTACCCTATCCTATCCTCTACCCTATCCTATCCTCTATCCCATCCTATCCTCTATCCTATCCTATCCTCTATCCCATCCTATCCTCTATCCTATCCTATCCTATCCTCTATCTTATCCTATCCTCTATCCTATCCTATCATCTATCCTATCCTATCCTCTATCCTATCCTATCCTCTACCCTATCCTATCCTATATCCTATCCTATCCTCTATCCTATCCTATCCTCTATCCTATCCTATCCTCTATCCCATCCTATCCTCTATCCTATCCTATCCTATCCTCTATCTTATCCTATCCTCTATCCTATCCTATCATCTATCCTATCCTATCCTCTATCCTATCCTATCCTCTACCCTATCCTATCCTCTATCCTATCCTATCCTCTATCCTATCTTATCCTCTATCCTATCCTATCGTATCCTCTATCGTATCCTATCCTCTATCCTATCCTATCGTATCCTCTATCGTATCCGATCCTCTATCCTATCCTATCGTATCCTCTATCGTATCCTATCCTCTATCTTATCCTATCCTCTATCCTATCCTATCATCTATCCTATCCTATCCTCTATCCTATCCTATCCTCTACCCTATCCTATCCTCTATCCTATCCTATCCTCTATCCTATCCTATCCTCTATCCCATCCTATCCTCTATCCTATCCTATCCTATCATCTATCCTATCCTATCCTCTATCCTATCCTATCCTCAACCCTATCCTATCCTCTATCCTATCCTATCCTCTATCCTATCCTATCCTCTATCCTATCCTATCCTCTATCCCATCCTATCCTCTATCCTATCCTATCCTGTATCCTATCCTATCCTCTATCCTATCCTATCCTCTATCCTATCCTATCCTCTATCCTATCCTATCCTCTATCATATCCTATCCCCATTCCTATAATATCATCTGTCCTATCCTATCCTCTATCCTATCCAATCCCCTATCCTATCCTCTATTATATCCTATCCTCTATCCCATCCTATCCTCTATCCTATCCTATCCTATCCTCTATCTTATCCTATCCTCTATCCTATCCTATCATCTATCCTATCCTATCCTCTATCCTATCCTATCCTCTACCCTATCCTATCCTCTATCCTATCCTATCCTCTATCCTATCCTATCCTCTATCCTATCCTATCGTATCCTCTATCGTATCCTATCCTCTATCCTATCCTATCGTATCCTCTATCGTATCCTATCCTCTATCCTATCCTATCGTATCCTCTATCGTATCCTATCCTCTATCCTATCCTATCCTATCCTCTATCTTATCCTATCCTCTATCCTATCCTATCATCTATCCTATCCTATCCTCTATCCTATCCTATCCTCTACCCTATCCTATCCTCTATCCTATCCTATCCTCTATCCTATCCTATCCTCTATCCTATCCTATCCTCTATCCTATCCTATCCTCTATCCTATCCTATCCTCTATCCTATCCTATCCTCTATCCCATCCTATCCTCTATCCTATCCTATCCTATCATCTATCCTATCCTATCCTCTATCCTATCCTATCCTCAACCCTATCCTATCCTCTATCCTATCCTATCCTCTATCCTATCCTATCCTCTATCCTATCCTATCCTCTATCCCATCCTATCCTCTATCCTATCCTATCCTGTATCCTATCCTATCCTCTATCCTATCCTATCCTCTATCCTATCCTATCCTCTATCCTATCCTATCCTCTATCATATCCTATCCCCATTCCTATAATATCATCTGTCCTATCCTATCCTCTATCCTATCCAATCCCCTATCCTATCCTCTATTATATCCTATCCTCTATCCCATCCTATCCTCTATCCTATCCTATCCTATCCTCTATCTTATCCTATCCTCTATCCTATCCTATCATCTATCCTATCCTATCCTCTATCCTATCCTATCCTCTACCCTATCCTATCCTCTATCCTATCCTATCCTCTATCCTATCCTATCCTCTATCCTATCCTATCGTATCCTCTATCGTATCCTATCCTCTATCCTATCCTATCGTATCCTCTATCGTATCCTATCCTCTATCCTATCCTATCGTATCCTCTATCGTATCCTATCCTCTATCCTATCCTATCCTATCCTCTATCTTATCCTATCCTCTATCCTATCCTATCATCTATCCTATCCTATCCTCTATCCTATCCTATCCTCTACCCTATCCTATCCTCTATCCTATCCTATCCTCTATCCTATCCTATCCTCTATCCTATCCTATCCTCTATCCTATCCTATCCTCTATCCTATCCTATCCTCTATCCTATCCTATCCTCTATCATATCCTATCCCCATTCCTATAATATCATCTGTCCTATCCTATCCTCTATCCTATCCTATCGTATCCTCTATCGTATCCTATCCTCTATCCTATCCTATCGTATCCTCTATCGTATCCTATCGTATCCTCTATCGTATCCTATCCTCTATCCTATCCTATCGTATCCTCTATCGTATCCTATCCTCTATCTTATCCTATCCTCTATCCTATCCTATCATCTATCCTATGCTATCCTCTATCCTATCCTATCCTCTACCCTATCCTATCCTCTATCCTATCCTATCCTCTATCCTATCCTATCCTCTATCCTATCCTATCCTCTATCCCATCCTATCCTCTATCCTATCCTATCCTATCATCTATCCTATCCTATCCTCTATCCTATCCTATCCTCAACCCTATCCTATCCTCTATCCTATCCTATCCTCTATCCTATCCTATCCTCTATCCTATCCTATCCTCTATCCCATCCTATCCTCTATCCTATCCTATCCTCTATCCTATCCTATCCTCTATCCTATCCTATCCTCTATCCTATCCTATCCTCTATCCTATCCTATCCTCTATCATATCCTATCCCCATTCCTATAATATCATCTGTCCTATCCTATCCTCTATCCTATCCAATCCCCTATCCTATCCTCTATTATATCCTATCCTCTATCCCATCCTATCCTCTATCCTATCCTATCCTATCCTCTATCTTATCCTATCCTCTATCCTATCCTATCATCTATCCTATCCTATCCTCTATCCTATCCTATCCTCTACCCTATCCTATCCTCTATCCTATCCTATCCTCTATCCTATCCTATCCTCTATCCTATCCTATCGTATCCTCTATCGTATCCTATCCTCTATCCTATCCTATCCTATCCTCTATCGTATCCTATCCTCTATCCTATCCTATCATCTATCCTATCCTATCCTCTATCCTACCCTATCCTCTACCCTATCCTATCCTCTATCCTATCCTATCCTCTATCCTATCCTATCCTCTATCCTATCCTATCCTCTATCCCATCCTATCCTCTATCCTATCCTATCCTATCCTATCCTCTATCTTATCCTATCCTCTATCCTATCCTATCCTCTATCCTATTCTATCCTCTATCCTATCCTATCCTCTATCGTATCCTATCCTCTATCCTATCCTATCGTATCCTCTATCGTATCCTATCCTCTATCCTATCCTATCGTATCCTCTATCGTATCCTATCCTCTATCCTAT
The DNA here is from genome assembly GCF_050948215.1 of Halictus rubicundus. Taxonomy (NCBI): domain Eukaryota; kingdom Metazoa; phylum Arthropoda; class Insecta; order Hymenoptera; family Halictidae; genus Halictus; species Halictus rubicundus. The sequence continues at coordinate 440,774 of NW_027488685.1, read as the reverse complement.
CCTATCCTATCCTCTATCTTATCCTATCCTCTATCCTATCCTATCATCTATCCTATCCTATCCTCTATCCTATCCTATCCTCTACCCTATCCTATCCTCTATCCTATCCTATCCTCTATCCTATCCTATCCTCTATCCTATCCTATCCTCTATCCCATCCTATCCTCTATCCTATCCTATCCTATCCTCTATCTTATCCTATCCTCTATCCTATCCTATCCTCTATCCTATCCTATCCTCTATCCTATCCTATCCTCTATCCTTTCCTATCCTCTATCCTATCCTATCCTCTATCCTATCCTATCCTCTATACTATCCAATCCTCTATCCTATCATATCCTCTATCTTATCTTATCCTCTATCCTATCCTATCCTCTATCCTATCCTATCCTCTATCCTATCCTATCCTCTATCATATCCTATCCCCATTCCTATAATATCATCCGTCCTATCCTATCCTCTATCCTATCCAATCCCCTATCCTATCCTCTATCGTATCCTATGCTCTATCCTAACCTATCCTCTATCCTATCCTATCCTCTATCCGATCCTATCCTCTATCCTATCCTATCCTCTATCCTATACTATCCTCTATACTATCCTATCCTCTATCCTATCCTATCCTCTATCCTATCCTATCCTCTATCCTATACTATCCTCTATACTATCCTATCCTCTATCCTATCCTATCCTCTATCCTATCCTATCCTCTATCCTATCCTATCCTCTATCCTATCCTATCCTCTATCCTATCCTATCCTCTATCCTATCCTATCCTCTATCCTATCCTATCCTCTATCCTATCCTATCCTATCCTCTATAATATCGTATCCTCCATCATATCCTATCCTCATTCCTATAATATCATCTGTCCTATCCTGTCCTCTATCCTATCCAATCCCCTATCCTATCCTCTATCGTATCCTATGCTCTATCCTATCCTATCCTCTATCCTATCCTATCCTCTATCCTATCCTATCCTATCCTCTATCCTAACCTATCCTCTATCCTATCCTATTCTCCATCCTATCCTATTCTATCCTCTACCGTCTCCTATCCTGTATCCGATCCAATCCCCTATCGTCTACCGTATCATATTCTCTATCCTATCCAATCCTCTATCCTATCCGATCCACTATCATATTCTATCCTCTATCCTATCCTATCCTCTATCCTATCCTATCCTCTATCCTATCCTATCCTCTATCCTATCCTATCCTCTATCCTATCCTATCCTCTATCCTATCCTATCCTCTATCCTATCCTATCGTATCCTCTATCGTATCATATCCTCTATCCTATCCTATCGTATCCTCTATCGTATCCTATCCCCTATCCTATCCTATCGTATCCTCTATCGTATCCTATCCTCTATCCTATCCTATCCTATCCTCTATCATATCCTATCCTCTATCCTATCCTATCATCTATCCTATCCTATCCTCTATCCTATCCTATCCTCTATCCTATCCTATCCTCTATCCTATCCTATCCTCTATCCTATCCTATCCTCTATCCCATCCTATCCTCTATCCTATCCTACCGTCTATCCTATCACATCCACTATCTTATCCTGTCCTCTATAATATCGTATCCTCTATCATATCCTATCCTCATTCCTATAATATCATCTGTCCTATCCTATCCTCTATCCTATCCAATCCCCTATCCTATCCTCTATCGTATCCTATCCTCTATCCTATCCTATCGTATCCTCTATCGTATCCTATCCTCTATCCTATCCTATCGTATCCTCTATCGTATCCTATCCTCTATCCTATCCTATCCTATCCTCTATCTTATCCTATCCTCTATCCTATCCTATCATCTATCCTATCCTATCCTCTATCCTATCCTCTCCTCTACCCTATCCTATCCTCTATCCTATCCTATCCTCTATCCTATCCTATCCTCTATCCTATCCTATCGTCTATCCCATCCTATCCTCTATCCTATCCTATCCTATCCTCTATCTTATCCTATCCTCTATCCTATCCTATCATCTATCCTATCCTATCCTCTATCCTATCCTATCCTCTACCCTATCCTATCCTCTATCCTATCCTATCCTCTATCCTATCCTATCCTCTACCCTATCCTATCCTCTATCCTATCCTATCCTCTATCCTATCCTATCCTCTATCCTATCCTATCCTCTATCCCATCCTATCCTCTATCCTATCCTATCCTATCCTCTATCTTATCCTATCCTCTATCCTATCCTATCCTCTATCCTATCCTATCCTCTATCCTATCCTATCCTCTATCCTATCCTATCCTCTATCCTATCCTATCCTCTATCCTATCCTATCCTCTATCCTATCCTATCCTCTATAATATCGTATCCTCCATCATATCCTATCCTCATTCCTATAATATCATCTGTCCTATCCTATCCTCTATCCTATCCAATCACCTATCCTATCCTCTATCGTATCCTATGCTCTATCCTATCCTATCCTCTATCCTATCCTATCCTCTATCCTATCCTATCCTCTATCCTATCCTATCCTATCCTCTATCCTAACCTATCCTCTATCCTATCCTATTCTCCATCCTATCCTATTCTATCCTCTACCGTCTCCTATCCTGTATCCGATCCAATCCCCTATCGTCTACCGTATCATATTCTCTATCCTATCCAATCCTCTATCCTATCCGATCCACTATCATATCCTATCCTATCCTCTATCCTATCCTATCCTCTATCCTATCCTATCCTCTATCCTATCCTATCCTCTATCCTATCCTATCCTCTATCCTATCCTATCCTCTATCCTATCCTATCCTCTATCCTATCCTATCCTCTATCCTATCCTATCCTCTATCCTATCCTATCCTCTATCATATCCTATCCTCTATCCTATCCTATCGTATCCTCTATCGTATCCTATCCTCTATCCTATCCTATCGTATCCTCTATCGTATCCTATGCTCTATCCTATCCTATCCTCTATCCTATCCTATCCTCTATCCTATCCTATCCTATCCTCTATCCTAACCTATCCTCTATCCTATCCTATTCTCCATCCTATCCTATTCTATCCTCTACCGTCTCCTATCCTGTATCCGATCCAATCCCCTATCGTCTACCGTATCATATTCTCTATCCTATCCAATCCTCTATCCTATCCGATCCACTATCATATCCTATCCTATCCTCTAACATATCCTATCCTCTATCCTATCCTATCATCTATCCTATCCTATCCTCTATCCTATCCTATCCTCTATCCTATCCTATCCTCTATCATATCCTATCCTCTATCCTATCCTATCGTCTATCCTATCACATCCTCTATCTTATCCTGTCCTCCATAATATCGTATCCTCTATCATATCCTATCCTCATTCCTATAATATCATCTGTCCTATCCTATCCTCTATCCTATCCAATCCCCTATCCTATCCTCTATCGTATCCTATGCTCTATCCTATCCTATCCTCTATCCTATCCTATCCTCTATCCTATCCTATCCTCTATCCTGTCCTATCCTATCCTCTATCCTATGCTATCCTCTATCCTATCCTATGCTCTATCCTATCATATCCTCTATCTTATCCTATCCTCTATCCTATCCTATCCTCTATCCTAACCTATCCTCTATGCTATCCTATCCTCTATCATATCCTATCTTCTATCCTATCCTATCCTCTATCCTATCCTATCCTCTATCCTATCCTATCCTCTATCCTATCCTATCGTATCCTCTATCGTATCCTATGCTCTATCCTATCCTATCCTCTATCCTAACCTATCCTCTATCCTATCCTATTCTCCATAGTATCCTATTCTATCCTCTACCGTCTCCTATCCTGTATCCGATCCAATCCCCTATCGTCTACCGTATCATATTCTCTATCCTATCCAATCCTCTATCCTATCCGATCCACTATCATATCCTATCCTATCCTCTATCATATCCTATCCTCTATCCTATCCTATCATCTATCCTATCCTATCCTCTATCCTATCCTATCCTCTATCCTATCCTATCCTCTATCATATCCTATCCTCTATCCTATCCTATCGTCTATCCTATCACATCCTCTATCTTATACTGTCCTCTATAATATCGTATCCTCTATCATATCCTATCCTCATTCCTATAATATCATCTGTCCTATCCTATCCTCTATCCTATCCAATCCCCTATCCTATCCTCTATCGTATCCTATGCTCTATCCTATCCTATCCTCTATCCTATCCTATCCTCTATCCTATCCTATCCTCTATCCTGTCCTATCCTATCCTCTATCCTATGCTATCCTCTATCCTATCCTATGCTCTATCCTATCATATCCTCTATCTTATCCTATCCTCTATCCTATCCTATCCTCTATCCTATCCTATCCTCTATGCTATCCTATCCTCTATCATATCCTATCTTCTATCCTATCCTATCCTCTATCCTATCCTATCCTCTATCCTATCCTATCCTCTATCATATCCTATCGTATCCTCTATCGTATCCTATTCTCTATCCTATCCTATCCTCTATCCTATCCAATCCCCTATCGTATCCTCTATCCGATCTTATCCTCTACCCTATCCTATCCTCTATCCGATCCTATCCTCTATCCTATCCTATCCTCTATCCTATCCTATCCCCTATACTATCCTATCCTCTATCCTATCCTATCCTCTATCCTATCCTATCCTCTATACTATCCTATCCTCTATCCTATCCTATTCTCTATCCTATCCTATCGTATCCTCTGTCCTATCCTATCCTCGATCCTATCCTATCCTCTATCCTATCCTATCGTCTATCCTATCATATCCTCTATCTTATCCTATCCTCTATCCTATCCCCTCCTCTATCCTATCCTATCCTCTATACTATCCTATCCTATCCTCTATCCTATCCTATCCTCTACCCTATCCTATCCTCTATCCTATCCTATCCTCTATCCTATCCTATCCTCTACCCTATCCTATCCTCTATCCTATCCTATCCTCTATCCTATCCTATCCTCTATCCTATCCTATCCTCTATCCCATCCTATCCTCTATCCTATCCTATCCTATCCTCTATCTTATCCTATCCTCTATCCTATCCTATCCTCTATCCTATCCTATCCTCTATCCTATCCTATCCTCTATCCTATCCTATCCTCTATCCTATCCTATCCTCTATCCTATCCTATCCTCTATCCTATCCTATCCTCTATAATATCGTATCCTCCATCATATCCTATCCTCATTCCTATAATATCATCTGTCCTATCCTATCCTCTATCCTATCCAATCACCTATCCTATCCTCTATCGTATCCTATGCTCTATCCTATCCTATCCTCTATCCTATCCTATCCTCTATCCTATCCTATCCTCTATCCTATCCTATCCTATCCTCTATCCTAACCTATCCTCTATCCTATCCTATTCTCCATCCTATCCTATTCTATCCTCTACCGTCTCCTATCCTGTATCCGATCCAATCCCCTATCGTCTACCGTATCATATTCTCTATCCTATCCAATCCTCTATCCTATCCGATCCACTATCATATCCTATCCTATCCTCTATCCTATCCTATCCTCTATCCTATCCTATCCTCTATCCTATCCTATCCTCTATCCTATCCTATCCTCTATCCTATCCTATCCTCTATCCTATCCTATCCTCTATCCTATCCTATCCTCTATCCTATCCAATCCCCTATCATATCCTCTATCCGATCCTATCCTCTATCCTATCCTATCCTCTATCCTATCCTATCCTCTACAATATCGCATCCTCTATCATATCCTTTCCTCTTTCCTATAATATCATCTATCCTATCGTATCCTCTATCTTATCCTATCCTCTATACTATCCTATCCTCTATCGTATCCTATCCTCTATCCTATCCTATCCTCTATCATATCCTATCCTCTATCCTCTCCTATCCTCTATCCTATCCTATCCTCTATCCTATCCTACCCTCTATCCTATCCTTTCGTATCCTCTATCGCATCCTATCCTCTATCATATCCTATCCTCTATCCTATCCTATCGTCTATCCTATCATATCCTCTATCTTATCCTATCCTCTATACTATCCTATCCTCTATCGTATCCTATCCTCTATCTTATCCTATCCTCTATCCTATCCTATCGTCTATCCTATCCTATCCTCTATCCTTTCCTATCCTCTATCCTATCCTATCCTCTATCCTATCCTTTCCTCTATCCTATCCAATCCCCTATCATATCCTCTATCCGAACCTATCCTCTATCCTATCCTATCCTCTATCCTATCCTATCCTCTATCCTATCCTATCCTCTATCTTATCCTATCCTCTATCCTATCCAATCCTCTATCCTATCCTCTATCCGATCCTATCTTCTATCCTATCCTATCCTCTATCATATCCTATCCTCTATCCTATCCTATCCTCTATCCTATCTTATCCTCTATCTTATCCTATCCTCTATCCTATCCTATCATCTATCCTATCCTATCTTCTATCCTATCCTATCCTCTATCATATCCTATCCTCTATCCTATCCTATCCTCTATCCTATCCTATCCTCTATCCTATCCTATCCTCTATCCTATCCTATCCTCTACAATATCGTATCCTCTATCATATCCTTTCCTCTTTCCTATAAAATCATCTTTCCTATCGTATCCTCTATCTTATCCTATCCTCTATCCTATCCTATCATCTATCCTTTCCTATCCTCTATCCTATCCTATCCTCTATCCTATCCTTTCCTCTATCCTATCCAATCCCCTATCATATCCTCTATCCGATCCTATCCTCTATCCTATCCTATCCTCTATCCTATCCTATCCTCTATCCTATCCTATCCTCTATCTTATCCTATCCTCTATCCTATCCAATCCTCTATCCTATCCTCTATCCGATCCTATCTTCTATCCTATCCTATCCTCTATCATATCCTATCCTCTATCCTTTCCTATCCTCTATCCTATCCTATCCTCTATCCTATCCTTTCCTCTATCCTATCCAATCCCCTATCATATCCTCTATCCGAACCTATCCTCTATCCTATCCTATCCTCTATCCTATCCTATCCTCTATCCTATCCTATCCTCTATCTTATCCTATCCTCTATCCTATCCAATCCTCTATCCTATCCTCTATCCGATCCTATCTTCTATCCTATCCTATCCTCTATCATATCCTATCCTCTATCCTATCCTATCCTCTATCCTATCTTATCCTCTATCTTATCCTATCCTCTATCCTATCCTATCATCTATCCTATCCTATCTTCTATCCTATCCTATCCTCTATCATATCCTATCCTCTATCCTATCCTATCCTCTATCCTATCCTATCCTCTATCCTATCCTATCCTCTATCCTATCCTATCCTCTACAATATCGTATCCTCTATCATATCCTTTCCTCTTTCCTATAAAATCATCTTTCCTATCGTATCCTCTATCTTATCCTATCCTCTATCCTATCCTATCATCTATCCTTTCCTATCCTCTATCCTATCCTATCCTCTATCCTATCCTTTCCTCTATCCTATCCAATCCCCTATCATATCCTCTATCCGATCCTATCCTCTATCCTATCCTATCCTCTATCCTATCCTATCCTCTATCCTATCCTATCCTCTATCTTATCCTATCCTCTATCCTATCCAATCCTCTATCCTATCCTCTATCCGATCCTATCTTCTATCCTATCCTATCCTCTATCATATCCTATCCTCTATCCTATCTTATCCTCTATCCTATCCTATCCTCTATCTTATCCTATCCTCTATCCTATCCAATCCTCTATCCTATCCTCTATCCGATCCTATCTTCTATCCTATCCTATCCTCTATCATATCCTATCCTCTATCCTATCCTATCCTCTATCCTATCCTATCCTCTACAATATCGTATCCTCTATCATATCCTTTCCTCTTTCCTATAAAATCATCTATCCTATCGTATCCTCTATCTTATCCTATCCTCTATCCTATCCTATCATCTATCCTTTCCTATCCTCTATCCTATCCTATCCTCTATCCTATCCTTTCCTCTATCCTATCCAATCCCCTATCATATCCTCTATCCGATCCTATCCTCTATCCTATCCTATCCTCTATCCTATCCTATCCTCTATCCTATCCTATCCTCTATCTTATCCTATCCTCTATCCTATCCAATCCTCTATCCTATCCTCTATCCGATCCTATCTTCTATCCTATCCTATCCTCTATCATATCCTATCCTCTATCCTATCCTATCCTCTATCCTATCTTATCCTCTATCTTATCCTATCCTCTATCCTATCCTATCATCTATCCTATCCTATCTTCTATCCTATCCTATCCTCTATCATATCCTATCCTCTATCCTATCCTATCCTCTATCCTATCCTATCCTCTATCCTATCCTATCCTCTATCCTATCCTATCCTCTATCCTATCCTATCCTCTATCCTATCCTATCCTCTATCTTATCCTATCCTCTATCCTGTCCTATCATCTATCCTGTCCTATCCTCTATCCTATCCTATCCTCTATCATATCCTATCCTCTATCATATCCTATCCTCTATCCTATCCTATCCTCTATCCTATCCTATCCTCTATCCTATCCTATCGTATCCTCTATCGTATCCTATCCTCTATCCTATCCTATCGTATCCTCTATCGTACCCTATCCTCTATCCTATCCTATCCTCTATCCTATCCAATCCCCTATCCTATCCTCTATCCTAACCTATCCTCTATCTTATCCTATCCTCTATCCTATCCTATCATCTATCCTATCCTATCCTCTATCCTATCCTATCCTCTACCCTATCCTATCCTCTATCCTATCCTATCCTCTATCCTATCCTATCCTCTATGCTATCCTATCCTCTATCCCATCCTATCCTCTATCCTATCCTATCCTCTATCCTATCCTATCCTCTATCCTATCCTATCCTCTATCCTATCCTATCCTCTACAATATCGTATCCTCTATCATATCCTTACCTCTTTCCTATAATATCATCTATCCTATCCTATCCTCTATCTTCTCCTATCCTCTATCCTATCCTATCATCTATCCTATCCTATCCTCTATCCTATCCTATCCTCTATCCTATCCTATCCTCTATCATATCCTATCCTCTATCCTATCAAATCCTCTATCCTATCTTATCCTCTATCTTATCCTATCCTCTATCCTATCCTATCCTCTATCCTATCCTATCGTACCCTCTATCGTATCCTATCCTCTATCCTATCCTATCCTATCAGCTATACTATCCTATCCTCTATCCTATCCTATCCTCTATCCTATCCTATCCTCTATCCTATCCTATCCTTTATAATATCCTATCCTCTATCCTATCCTATCCTCTATACTATCCTATCCTCTATCCTATCCTATCCTCTATCCTATCCTATCCTCTACAATATCGTATCCTCTATCATATCCTTTCCTCTTTCCTATAAAATCATCTATCCTATCGTATCCTCTATCTTATCCTATCCTCTATCCTATCCTATCATCTATCCTTTCCTATCCTCTATCCTATCCTAACCTCTATCCTATCCTTTCCTCTATCCTATCCAATCCCCTATCATATCCTCTATCCGATCCTATCCTCTATCCTATCCTATCCTCTATCCTATCCTATCCTCTATCCTATCCTATCCTCTATCTTATCCTATCCTCTATCCTATCCAATCCTCTATCCTATCCTCTATCCGATCCTATCTTCTATCCTATCCTATCCACTATCATATCCTATCCTCTATCCTATCCTATCCTCTATCCTATCTTATCCTCTATCCTATCCTATCCTCTATCTTATCCTATCCTCTATCCTATCCAATCCTCTATCCTATCCTCTATCCGATCCTATCTTCTATCCTATCCTATCCTCTATCATATCCTATTCTCTATCCTATCCTATCCTCTATCCTATCCTATCCTCTACAATATCGTATCCTCTATCATATCCTTTCCTCTTTCCTATAAAATCATCTATCCTATCGTATCCTCTATCTTATCCTATCCTCTATCCTATCCTATCATCTATCCTTTCCTATCCTCTATCCTATCCTATCCTCTATCCTATCCTTTCCTCTATCCTATCCAATCCCCTATCATATCCTCTATCCTATCCTATCCTCTATCCTATCCTATCCTCTATCCTATCCTATCCTCTATCCTATCCTATCCTCTATCTTATCCTATCCTCTATCCTGTCCTATCATCTATCCTGTCCTATCCTCTATCCTATCCTATCCTCTATCATATCCTATCCTCTATCATATCGTATCCTCTATCCTATCCTAACCTCTATCCTATACTATCCTCTATCCTATCCTATCGTATCCTCTATCGTATCCTATCCTCTATCCTATCCTATCCTCTATCCTATACTATCCTCTATCCTATCCTATCGTATCCTCTATCGTATCCTATCCTCTATCCTATCCTATCGTATCCTCTATCGTACCCTATCCTCTATCCTATCCTATCCTCTATTCTATCCAATCCCCTATCCTATCCTCTATCCTAACCTATCCTCTATCTTATCCTATCCTCTATCCTATCCTATCATCTATCCTATCCTATCCTCTATCCTATCCTATCCTCTACCCTATCCTATCCTCTATCCTATCCTATCCTCTATCCTATCCTATCCTCTATGCTATCCTATCCTGTATCCCATCCTATCCTCTATCCTATCCTATCCTCTATCCTATCCTATCCTCTATCCTATCCTATCCTCTATCATATCCTATCCTCTATCCTATCAAATCCTCTATCCTATCTTATCCTCTATCTTATCCTATCCTCTATCCTATCCTATCCTCTATCCTATCCTATCGTACCCTCTATCGTATCCTATCCTCTATCCTATCCTATCCTATCAGCTATACTATCCTATCCTCTATCCTATCCTATCCTCTATCCTATCCTATCCTCTATCCTATCCTATCCTTTATAATATCCTATCCTCTATCCTATCCTATCCTCTATACTATCCTATCCTCTATCCTATCCTATCCTCTATCCTATCCTATCCTCTACAATATCGTATCCTCTATCATATCCTTTCCTCTTTCCTATAAAATCATCTATCCTATCGTATCCTCTATCTTATCCTATCCTCTATCCTATCCTATCATCTATCCTTTCCTATCCTCTATCCTATCCTAACCTCTATCCTATCCTTTCCTCTATCCTATCCAATCCCCTATCATATCCTCTATCCGATCCTATCCTCTATCCTATCCTATCCTCTATCCTATCCTATCCTCTATCCTATCCTATCCTCTATCTTATCCTATCCTCTATCCTATCCAATCCTCTATCCTATCCTCTATCCGATCCTATCTTCTATCCTATCCTATCCTCTATCATATCCTATCCTCTATCCTATCCTATCCTCTATCCTATCTTATCCTCTATCCTATCCTATCCTCTATCTTATCCTATCCTCTATCCTATCCAATCCTCTATCCTATCCTCTATCCGATCCTATCTTCTATCCTATCCTATCCTCTATCATATCCTATTCTCTATCCTATCCTATCCTCTATCCTATCCTATCCTCTACAATATCGTATCCTCTATCATATCCTTTCCTCTTTCCTATAAAATCATCTATCCTATCGTATCCTCTATCTTATCCTATCCTCTATCCTATCCTATCATCTATCCTTTCCTATCCTCTATCCTATCCTATCCTCTATCCTATCCTTTCCTCTATCCTATCCAATCCCCTATCATATCCTCTATCCTATCCTATCCTCTATCCTATCCTATCCTCTATCCTATCCTATCCTCTATCCTATCCTATCCTCTATCTTATCCTATCCTCTATCCTGTCCTATCATCTATCCTGTCCTATCCTCTATCCTATCCTATCCTCTATCATATCCTATCCTCTATCATATCGTATCCTCTATCCTATCCTATCCTCTATCCTATACTATCCTCTATCCTATCCTATCGTATCCTCTATCGTATCCTATCCTCTATCCTATCCTATCGTATCCTCTATCGTACCCTATCCTCTATCCTATCCTATCCTCTATCCTATCCAATCCCCTATCCTATCCTCTATCCTAACCTATCCTCTATCTTATCCTATCCTCTATCCTATCCTATCATCTATCCTATCCTATCCTCTATCCTATCCTATCCTCTACCCTATCCTATCCTCTATCCTATCCTATCCTCTATCCTATCCTATCCTCTATGCTATCCTATCCTCTATCCCATCCTATCCTCTATCCTATCCTATCCTCTATCCTATCCTATCCTCTAACCTATCCTATCCTATATCCTATCCTATCCTCTACAATATCGTATCCTCTATCATATCCTTACCTCTTTCCTATAATATCATCTATCCTATCCTATCCTCTATCTTCTCCTATCCTCTATCCTATCCTATCCTCTATCCTATCCTATCCTCTACCCTATCCTATCCTCTATCCTATCCTATCCTCTATCCTATCCTATCCTCTATGCTATCCTATCCTGTATCCCATCCTATCCTCTATCCTATCCTATCCTCTATCCTATCCTATCCTCTATCCTATCCTATCCTCTATCATATCCTATCCTCTATCCTATCAAATCCTCTATCCTATCTTATCCTCTATCTTATCCTATCCTCTATCCTATCCTATCCTCTATCCTATCCTATCGTACCCTCTATCGTATCCTATCCTCTATCCTATCCTATCCTATCAGCTATACTATCCTATCCTCTATCCTATCCTATCCTCTATCCTATCCTATCCTCTATCCTATCCTATCCTTTATAATATCCTATCCTCTATCCTATCCTATCCTCTATACTATCCTATCCTCTATCCTATCCTATCCTCTATCCTATCCTATCCTCTACAATATCGTATCCTCTATCATATCCTTTCCTCTTTCCTATAAAATCATCTATCCTATCGTATCCTCTATCTTATCCTATCCTCTATCCTATCCTATCATCTATCCTTTCCTATCCTCTATCCTATCCTATCCTCTATCCTATCCTTTCCTCTATCCTATCCAATCCCCTATCATATCCTCTATCCGATCCTATCCTCTATCCTATCCTATCCTCTATCCTATCCTATCCTCTATCCTATCCTATCCTCTATCTTATCCTATCCTCTATCCTATCCAATCCTCTATCCTATCCTCTATCCGATCCTATCTTCTATCCTATCCTATCCTCTATCATATCCTATCCTCTATCCTATCCTATCCTCTATCCTATCTTATCCTCTATCCTATCCTATCCTCTATCTTATCCTATCCTCTATCCTATCCAATCCTCTATCCTATCCTCTATCCGATCCTATCTTCTATCCTATCCTATCCTCTATCATATCCTATTCTCTATCCCATCCTATCCTCTATCCTATCCTATCCTCTACAATATCGTATCCTCTATCATATCCTTTCGTCTTTCCTATAAAATCATCTATCCTATCGTATCCTCTATCTTATCCTATCCTCTATCCTATCCTATCATCTATCCTTTCCTATCCTCTATCCTATCCTATCCTCTATCCTATCCTTTCCTCTATCCTATCCAATCCCCTATCATATCCTCTATCCTATCCTATCCTCTATCCTATCCTATCCTCTATCCTATCCTATCCTCTATCCTATCCTATCCTCTATCTTCTCCTATCCTCTATCCTATCCTATCCTCTATCCTATCCTATCCTCTACCCTATCCTATCCTCTATCCTATCCTATCCTCTATCCTATCCTATCCTCTATGCTATCCTATCCTGTATCCCATCCTATCCTCTATCCTATCCTATCCTCTATCCTATCCTATCCTCTATCCTATCCTATCCTCTATCATATCCTATCCTCTATCCTATCAAATCCTCTATCCTATCTTATCCTCTATCTTATCCTATCCTCTATCCTATCCTATCCTCTATCCTATCCTATCGTACCCTCTATCGTATCCTATCCTCTATCCTATCCTATCCTATCAGCTATACTATCCTATCCTCTATCCTATCCTATCCTCTATCCTATCCTATCCTCTATCCTATCCTATCCTTTATAATATCCTATCCTCTATCCTATCCTATCCTCTATACTATCCTATCCTCTATCCTATCCTATCCTCTATCCTATCCTATCCTCTACAATATCGTATCCTCTATCATATCCTTTCCTCTTTCCTATAAAATCATCTATCCTATCGTATCCTCTATCTTATCCTATCCTCTATCCTATCCTATCATCTATCCTTTCCTATCCTCTATCCTATCCTATCCTCTATCCTATCCTTTCCTCTATCCTATCCAATCCCCTATCATATCCTCTATCCGATCCTATCCTCTATCCTATCCTATCCTCTATCCTATCCTATCCTCTATCCTATCCTATCCTCTATCCTATCCTATCCTCTATCCTATCCAATCCTCTATCCTATCCTCTATCCGATCCTATCTTCTATCCTATCCTATCCTCTATCATATCCTATTCTCTATCCTATCCTATCCTCTATCCTATCCTATCCTCTACAATATCGTATCCTCTATCATATCCTTTCGTCTTTCCTATAAAATCATCTATCCTATCGTATCCTCTATCTTATCCTATCCTCTATCCTATCCTATCATCTATCCTTTCCTATCCTCTATCCTATCCAATCCTCTATCCTATCCTCTATCCGATCCTATCTTCTATCCTATCCTATCCTCTATCATATCCTATTCTCTATCCTATCCTATCCTCTATCCTATCCTATCCTCTACAATATCGTATCCTCTATCATATCCTTTCGTCTTTCCTATAAAATCATCTATCCTATCGTATCCTCTATCTTATCCTATCCTCTATCCTATCCTATCATCTATCCTTTCCTATCCTCTATCCTATCCTATCCTCTATCCTATCCTTTCCTCTATCCTATCCAATCCCCTATCCTATCCTCTATCCTATCCTATCGTATCCTCTATCGTACCCTATCCTCTATCCTATCCTATCCTCTATCCTATCCAATCCCCTATCCTATCCTCTATCCTAACCTATCCTCTATCTTATCCTATCCTCTATCCTATCCTATCATCTATCCTATCCTATCCTCTATCCTATCCTATCCTCTACCCTATCCTATCCTCTATCCTATCCTATCCTCTATCCTATCCTATCCTCTATGCTATCCTATCCTCTATCCCATCCTATCCTCTATCCTATCCTATCCTCTATCCTATCCTATCCTCTATCCTATCCTATCCTCTATCCTATCCTATCCTCTACAATATCGTATCCTCTATCATATCCTTACCTCTTTCCTATAATATCATCTATCCTATCCTATCCTCTATCTTCTCCTATCCTCTATCCTATCCTATCATCTATCCTATACTATCCTCTATCCTATCCTACCCTCTATCCTATCCTATCCTCTATCATATCCTATCCTCTATCCCATCCTATCCTCTATCCTATCTTATCCTCTATCTTATCCTATCCTCTATCCTATCCTATCATCTATCCTATCCTATCCTCTATCATATCCTATCCTCTATCATATCCTATCCTCTATCCTATCCAATCCTCTATCCTATCCTATCCTCTATCCTATCCTATCGTAACCTCTATCCTATCCTATCCTATCCTTTATTCTATCCAATCCCCTATCCTATACTCTATCCGATCCTATCCTCTATCCTATCCTATCATCTATCCTATCCTATCCTCTATCCTATCCTATCATCTATCATATCCTATCCACTATCATATCCTATCCTCTATCCTATCCTATTCTCTATCGTATCCTATCCTCTATCCTATCCTATCCTCTATCCTATCCTATCCTCTATCCCATCCTATCCTCTATCCTATCCTATCCTCTATCCTATCCTATCCTCTATCCTATCCTATCCTCTATCCTATCCTATCCTCTATCCTATCCTATCCTCTACAATATCGTATCCTCTATCATATCCTTTCCTCTTTCCTATAATATCATCTATCCTATCCTATCCTCTATCTTATCCTATCCTCTATCCTATCCTATCATCTATCCTATCCTATCCTCTATCCTATCCTATCCTCTATCCTATCCTATCCTCTATCCTATCCTATCCTCTATCCTATCCTATACTCTATCCTATCTTATCCTCTATCTTATCCTATCCTCTATCCTATCCTCTATCCTATCCTATCCTTTATTCTATCCAATCCCCTATCCTATCCTCTATCCGATCCTATCCTCTATCCTATCCTATCCTCTATCCTATCCTATCCTCTATCTTATCCTATCCTCTATCCTATCCTATCATCTATCCTATCCTATCCTCTATCCTATCCTATCCTCTATCATATCCTATCCTCTATCATATCCTATCCTCTATCCTATCCTATCCTCTATCCTATCCTATCCTCTATCCTATCCTATCGTATCCTCTATCGTATCCTATCCTCTATCCTATCCTATCGTATCCTCTATCGTATCCTATCCTATCGTATCCTCTATCGTATCCTATCCTCTATCCTATCCTATCCTCTATCCTATCCAATCCCCTATCCTATCCTCTATCCTAACCTATCCTCTATCTTATCCTATCCTCTATCCTATCCTATCATCTATCCTATCCTATCCTCTATCCTATCCTATCCTCTACACTATCCTATCCTCTATCCTATCCTATCCTCTATCCTATCCTATCCTCTATCCTATCCTATCCTGTATCATATCCTTTCCTCTTTCCTATAATATCATCTATCCTATCCTATCCTCTATCTTATCCTATCCTCTATCCTATCCTATCATCTATCCTATACTATCCTCTATCCTATCCTATCCTCTATCCTATCCTATCCTCTATCCTATCCAATCCCCTATCCTATCCTCTATCCTAACCTATCCTCTATCTTATCCTATCCTCTATCCTATCCTATCATCTATCCTATCCTATCCTCTATCCTATCCTATCCTCTACCCTATCCTATCCTCTATCCTATCCTATCCTCTATCCTATCCTATCCTCTATCCTATCCTATCCTCTATCATATCCTTTCCTCTTTCCTATAATATCATCTATCCTATCCTATCCTCTATCTTATCCTATCCTCTATCCTATCCTATCCTCTATGCTATCCTATCCTCTATCATATCCTATCTTCTATCCTATCCTATCCTCTATCCTATCCTATCCTCTATCCTATCCTATCCTCTATCCTATCCTATCGTATCCTCTATCGTATCCTATGCTCTATCCTATCCTATCCTCTATCCTATCCTATCCTCTATCCTATCCTATCCTATCCTCTATCCTAACCTATCCTCTATCCTATCCTATTCTCCATAGTATCCTATTCTATCCTCTACCGTCTCCTATCCTGTATCCGATCCAATCCCCTATCGTCTACCGTATCATATTCTCTATCCTATCCAATCCTCTATCCTATCCGATCCACTATCATATCCTATCCTATCCTCTATCATATCCTATCCTCTATCCTATCCTATCATCTATCCTATCCTATCCTCTATCCTATCCTATCCTCTATCCTATCCTATCCTCTATAATATCGTATCCTCTATCATATCCTTTCCTCTTTCCTATAATATCATCTATCCTATCCTATCCTCTATCTTATCCTATCCTCTATCCTATCCTATCATCTATCCTATCCTATCCTCTATCCTATCCTACCCTCTATCCTATCCTATCCTCTATCATATCCTATCCTCTATCCCATCCTATCCTCTATCCTATCGTATCCTCTGTCCTATCCTATCCTCGATCCTATCCTATCCTCTATCCTATCCTATCGTCTATCCTATCATATCCTCTATCTTATCCTATCCTCTATCCTATCCCCTCCTCTATCCTATCCTATCCTCTATACTATCCTATCCTATCCTCTATCCTATCCTATCCTCATTCCTATAATATCATCTGTCCTATCCTATCCTCTATCCTATCCAATCCCCTATCCTATCCTCTATCCTATCCTATGCTCTATCCTATCATATCCTCTATCCTATCCTATCCTCTATCCTATCCTATCCTCTATCCTATCCTATCCTCTATCCTATCCTATCGTATCCTCTATCGTATCCTATGCTCTATCCTATCCTATCCTCTATCCTATCCTATCCTCTATCCTATCCTATCCTATCCTCTATCCTAACCTATCCTCTATCCTATCCTATTCTCCATAGTATCCTATTCTATCCTCTACCGTCTCCTATCCTGTATCCGATCCAATCCCCTATCGTCTACCGTATCATATTCTCTATCCTATCCAATCCTCTATCCTATCCGATCCACTATCATATCCTATCCTATCCTCTATCATATCCTATCCTCTATCATATCCTATCCTCTATCCTATCCTATCCTCTATCCTATCCTATCCTCTATCCTATCCTATCGTATCCTCTATGGTATCCTATCCTCTATCCTATCCTATCGTATCCTCTATAATATCCTATCCTCTATCCTATCCTATCGTATCCTCTATCGTATCCTATCCTATCGTATCCTCTATCGTATCCTATCCTCTATCCTATCCTATCCTCTATCCTATCCAATCCCCTATCCTATCCTCTATCCTAACCTATCCTCTATCTTATCCTATCCTCTATCCTATCCTATCATCTATCCTATCCTATCCTCTATCCTATCCTATCCTCTACCCTATCCTATCCTCTATCCTATCCTATCCTCTATCCTATCCTATCCTCTATCCTATCCTATCCTGTATCATATCCTTTCCTCTTTCCTATAATATCATCTATCCTATCCTATCCTCTATCTTATCCTATCCTCTATCCTATCCTATCATCTATCCTATACTATCCTCTATCCTATCCTATCCTCTATCCTATCCTATCCTCTATCCTATCCAATCCCCTATCCTATCCTCTATCCTAACCTATCCTCTATCTTATCCTATCCTCTATCCTATCCTATCATCTATCCTATCCTATCCTCTATCCTATCCTATCCTCTACCCTATCCTATCCTCTATCCTATCCTATCCTCTATCCTATCCTATCCTCTATCATATCCTTTCCTCTTTCCTATAATATCATCTATCCTATCCTATCCTCTATCTTATCCTATCCTCTATCCTATCCTATCCTCTATGCTATCCTATCCTCTATCATATCCTATCTTCTATCCTATCCTATCCTCTATCCTATCCTATCCTCTATCCTATCCTATCCTCTATCCTATCCTATCGTATCCTCTATCGTATCCTATGCTCTATCCTATCCTATCCTCTATCCTATCCTATCCTCTATCCTATCCTATCCTATCCTCTATCCTAACCTATCCTCTATCCTATCCTATTCTCCATAGTATCCTATTCTATCCTCTACCGTCTCCTATCCTGTATCCGATCCAATCCCCTATCGTCTACCGTATCATATTCTCTATCCTATCCAATCCTCTATCCTATCCGATCCACTATCATATCCTATCCTATCCTCTATCATATCCTATCCTCTATCCTATCCTATCATCTATCCTATCCTATCCTCTATCCTATCCTATCCTCTATCCTATCCTATCCTCTATAATATCGTATCCTCTATCATATCCTTTCCTCTTTCCTATAATATCATCTATCCTATCCTATCCTCTATCTTATCCTATCCTCTATCCTATCCTATCATCTATCCTATCCTATCCTCTATCCTATCCTACCCTCTATCCTATCCTATCCTCTATCATATCCTATCCTCTATCCCATCCTATCCTCTATCCTATCTTATCCTCTATCTTATCCTATCCTCTATCCTATCCTATCCTCTATCCTATCCTATCCTCTATCCTATCCTATCCTCTATCATATCCTATCCTCTATCCTATTCTATCCTCTATCCTATCCTATCCTCTATCCTATCCTATCCTCTATCCTATCCTATCCTATCGTATCCTCTGTCCTATCCTATCCTCGATCCTATCCTATCCTCTATCGTATCCTATCGTCTATTCTATCATATCCTCTATCTTATCCTATCCTCTATCCTATCCTATCCTCTATCCTATCCTATCCTCTATCCTATCCTATCCTCTATCCTATCCTATCCTCTATAATATCGTATCCTCTATAATATCCTATCCTCATTCCTATAATATCATCTGTCCTATCATATCCTCTATCCTATCCAATCCCCTATCCTATCCTCTATCGTATCCTATGCTCTATCCTATCCTATCCTCTATCCTATCCTATCCTCTATCATATCCTATCCTCTATCCTATTCTATCCTCTATCCTGTCCTATCCTCTATCCTATCCTATCCTCTATCCTATCCTATTCTCTATCCTATCCTATCGTATCCTGTGTCCTATCCTATCCTCGATCCTATCCTATCCTCTATCGTATCCTATCGTCTATCCTATCATATCCTCTATCTTATCCTATCCTCTATACTATCCTATCCTCTATCCTATCCTATCCTCTATCATATCCTATCCTCTATCCTCTACTATCCTCTATCCTATCCTATCCTCTATCCTATCCTACCCTCTATCCTATCCTTTCGTATCCTCTATCGCATCCTATCCTCTATCCTATCCTATCCTCTATAATATCGTATCCTCTATAATATCCTATCCTCATTCCTATAATATCATCTGTCCTATCCTATCCTCTATCCTATCCAATCCCCTATCCTATCCTCTATCGTATCCTATGCTCTATCCTATCCTATCCTCTATCCTATCCTATCCTCTATCCTATCCTATCCTCTATCCTATCCTATCCTCTATCCTATCCTATCCTCTATCCTATCCTATCCTCTATAATATCGTATCCTCTATAATATCCTATCCTCATTCCTATAATATCATCTGTCCTATCCTATCCTCTATCCTATCCAATCCCCTATCCTATCCTCTATCGTATCCTATGCTCTATCCTATCCTATCCTCTATCCTATCCTATCCTCTATCATATCCTATCCTCTATCCTATTCTATCCTCTATCCTATCCTATCCTCTATCCTATCCTATCCTCTATCCTATCCTATTCTCTATCCTATCATATCGTATCCTGTGTCCTATCCTATCCTCGATCCTATCCTATCCTCTATCGTATCCTATCGTCTATCCTATCATATCCTCTATCTTATCCTATCCTCTATACTATCCTATCCTCTATCCTATCCTATCCTCTATCATATCCTATCCTCTATCCTCTACTATCCTCTATCCTATCCTATCCTCTATCCTATCCTACCCTCTATCCTATCCTTTCGTATCCTCTATCGCATTCTATCCTCTATCCTATCCTATCCTTTTCCCTATCCTATCCTCTATCCTATCCTATCCTCTATCCTATCCTATCCTCTATCCTATCCTATCCTCTATCCATCCTATCCTCTATCTTATCCTATCCTCTATCCTATCCTATCGTCTATCCTACCCTATCCTCTATCCTTTCCTATCTTCTATCCTATCCTATCCTCTATCATATCCTATCCTCTTTCCTATCCTATCCTCTATCCTATCCTATCCTCTATCCTATCCTATCCTCTACAATATCGTATCCTCTATCATATCCTTTCCTCTTTCCTATAATATCATCTATCCTATCGTATCCTCTATCTTATCCTATCCTCTATCCTATCCTATCATCTATCCTATCCTATCCTCTATCCTATCCTATCCTCTATCCTATCCTATCCTCTATCATTACCTATCCTCTATCCTATCCTATCGTCTATCCTATCATATCCTCTATCTTATCCTATCCTCTACCCTATCCTATCCTCTATCCTATCCTATCCTCTATCCTATCCTATCCTCTATCCTATCCTATCCTCTATCCCATCCTATCCTCTATCTTATCCTATCCTCTATCCTATCCTATCGTCTATCCTATCCTATCCTCTATCCTTTCCTATCCTCTATCCTATCCTATCCTCTATCCTATCCTTTCCTCTATCCTATCCAATCCCCTATCATATCCTCTATCCGATCCTATCCTCTATCCTATCCTATCCTCTATAATATCCTATCCTCTATCCTATCCTATCCTCTATCTTATCCTATCCTCTATCCTATCCAATCCTCTATCCTATCCTCTATCCGATCCTATCTTCTATCCTATCCTATCCTCTATCATATCCTATCCTCTATCCTATCTTATCCTCTATCTTATCCTATCCTCTATCCTATCCTATCATCTATCCTATCCTATCTTCTATCCTATCCTATCCTCTATCATATCCTATCCTCTATCCTATCCTATCCTCTATCCTATCCTATCCTCTATAATATCGTATCCTCTATAATATCCTATCCTCATTCCTATAATATCATCTGTCCTATCCTATCCTCTATCCTATCCAATCCCCTATCCTATCCTCTATCGTATCCTATGCTCTATCCTATCCTATCCTCTATCCTATCCTATCCTCTATCATATCCTATCCTCTATCCTATTCTATCCTCTATCCTATCCTATCCTCTATCCTATCCTATCCTCTATCCTATCCCATTCTCTATCCTATCCTATCGTATCCTGTGTCCTATCCTATCCTCGATCCTATCCTATCCTCTATCGTATCCTATCGTCTATCCTATCATATCCTCTATCTTATCCTATCCTCTATACTATCCTATCCTCTATCCTATCCTATCCTCTATCCTATCCTATCCTCTATCCTATCCTATCCTATCCTCTATCCTAACCTATCCTCTATCCTATCCTATTCTCCATAGTATCCTATTCTATCCTCTACCGTCTCCTATCCTGTATCCGATCCAATCCCCTATCGTCTACCGTATCATATTCTCTATCCTATCCAATCCTCTATCCTATCCGATCCACTATCATATCCTATCCTATCCTCTATCATATCCTATCCTCTATCATATCCTATCCTCTATCCTATCCTATCCTCTATCCTATCCTATCCTCTATCCTATCCTATCGTATCCTCTATGGTATCCTATCCTCTATCCTATCCTATCGTATCCTCTATCGTATCCTATCCTCTATCCTATCCTATCGTATCCTCTATCGTATCCTATCCTATCGTATCCTCTATCGTATCCTATCCTCTATCCTATCCTATCCTCTATCCTATCCAATCCCCTATCCTATCCTCTATCCTAACCTATCCTCTATCTTATCCTATCCTCTATCCTATCCTATCATCTATCCTATCCTATCCTCTATCCTATCCTATCCTCTACCCTATCCTATCCTCTATCCTATCCTATCCTCTATCCTATCCTATCCTCTATCCTATCCTATCCTGTATCATATCCTTTCCTCTTTCCTATAATATCATCTATCCTATCCTATCCTCTATCTTATCCTATCCTCTATCCTATCCTATCATCTATCCTATACTATCCTCTATCCTATCCTATCCTCTATCCTATCCTATCCTCTATCCTATCCAATCCCCTATCCTATCCTCTATCCTAACCTATCCTCTATCTTATCCTATCCTCTATCCTATCCTATCATCTATCCTATCCTATCCTCTATCCTATCCTATCCTCTACCCTATCCTATCCTCTATCCTATCCTATCCTCTATCCTATCCTATCCTCTATCCTATCCTATCCTCTATCATATCCTTTCCTCTTTCCTATAATATCATCTATCCTATCCTATCCTCTATCTTATCCTATCCTCTATCCTATCCTATCCTCTATGCTATCCTATCCTCTATCATATCCTATCTTCTATCCTATCCTATCCTCTATCCTATCCTATCCTCTATCCTATCCTATCCTCTATCCTATCCTATCGTATCCTCTATCGTATCCTATGCTCTATCCTATCCTATCCTCTATCCTATCCTATCCTCTATCCTATCCTATCCTATCCTCTATCCTAACCTATCCTCTATCCTATCCTATTCTCCATAGTATCCTATTCTATCCTCTACCGTCTCCTATCCTGTATCCGATCCAATCCCCTATCGTCTACCGTATCATATTCTCTATCCTATCCAATCCTCTATCCTATCCGATCCACTATCATATCCTATCCTATCCTCTATCATATCCTATCCTCTATCCTATCCTATCATCTATCCTATCCTATCCTCTATCCTATCCTATCCTCTATCCTATCCTATCCTCTATAATATCGTATCCTCTATCATATCCTTTCCTCTTTCCTATAATATCATCTATCCTATCCTATCCTCTATCTTATCCTATCCTCTATCCTATCCTATCATCTATCCTATCCTATCCTCTATCCTATCCTACCCTCTATCCTATCCTATCCTCTATCATATCCTATCCTCTATCCCATCCTATCCTCTATCCTATCTTATCCTCTATCTTATCCTATCCTCTATCCTATCCTATCATCTATCCTATCCTATCCTCTATCCTATCCTATCCTCTATCCTATCCTATCCCCTATACTATCCTATCCTCTATCCTATCCTATCCTCTATCCTATCCTATCCTCTATACTATCCTATCCTCTATCCTATCCTATTCTCTATCCTATCCTATCGTATCCTCTGTCCTATCCTATCCTCGATCCTATCCTATCCTCTATCCTATCCTATCGTCTATCCTATCATATCCTCTATCTTATCCTATCCTTTATCCTATCCCCTCCTCTATCCTATCCTATCCTCTATACTATCCTATCCTATCCTCTATCCTATCCTATCCTCATTCCTATAATATCATCTGTCCTATCCTATCCTCTATCCTATCCAATCCCCTATCCTATCCTCTATCCTATCCTATGCTCTATCCTATCATATCCTCTATCCTATCCTATCCTCTATCCTATCCTATCCTCTATCCTATCCTATCCTCTATCCTATCCTATCCTCTATCATATCCTATCCTCTATCCTATTCTATCCTCTATCCTATCCTATCCTCTATCCTATCCTATCCTCTATCCTATCCTATCCTATCGTATCCTCTGTCCTATCCTATCCTCGATCCTATCCTATCCTCTATCGTATCCTATCGTCTATTCTATCATATCCTCTATCTTATCCTATCCTCTATACTATCCTATCCTCTATCCTATCCTATCCTCTATCCTATCCTATCCTTTATCCTGTCTCCTATCCTATCCTCTATCCTATGCTATCCTCTATCCTATGCTATCCTCTATCCTATCCTATGCTCTATCCTATCATATCCTCTATCTTATCCTATCCTCTATCCTATCCTATCCTCTATCCTATCCTATCCTCTATCCTATCCTATCCTCTATCCTATCCTATCCTCTATAATATCGTATCCTCTATAATATCCTATCCTCATTCCTATAATATCATCTGTCCTATCCTATCCTCTATCCTATCCAATCCCCTATCCTATCCTCTATCGTATCCTATGCTCTATCCTATCCTATCCTCTATCCTATCCTATCCTCTATCATATCCTATCCTCTATCCTCTACTATCCTCTATCCTATCCTATCCTCTATCCTATCCTACCCTCTATCCTATCCTTTCGTATCCTCTATCGCATCCTATCCTCTATCCTATCCTATCCTCTATAATATCGTATCCTCTATAATATCCTATCCTCATTCCTATAATATCATCTGGTCCTATCCTATCCTCTATCCTATCCAATCCCCTATCCTATCCTCTATCGTATCCTATGCTCTCTATCCTATCCTATCCTCTATCCTATCCTATCCTCTATCCTATCCTATCCTCTATCCTATCCTATCCTCTATCCTATCCTATCCTCTATCCTATCCTATCCTCTATCCTATCCTATCCTCTATAATATCGTATCCTCTATAATATCCTATCCTCATTCCTATAATATCATCTGTCCTATCCTATCCTCTATCCTATCCAATCCCCTATCCTATCCTCTATCGTATCCTATGCTCTATCCTATCCTATCCTCTATCCTATCCTATCCTCTATCATATCCTATCCTCTATCCTATTCTATCCTCTATCCTATCCTATCCTCTATCCTATCCTATCCTCTATCCTATCCTATTCTCTATCCTATCCTATCGTATCCTGTGTCCTATCTATCCTCGATCCTATCCTATCCTCTATCGTATCCTATCGTCTATCCTATCATATCCTCTATCTTATCCTATCCTCTATACTATCCAATCCTCTATCCTATCCTATCCTCTATCATATCCTATCCTCTATCCTCTACTATCCTCTATCCTATCCTATCCTCTATCCTATCCTACCCTCTATCCTATCCTTTCGTATCCTCTATCGCATTCTATCCTCTATCCTATCCTATCCTTTTCCCTATCCTATCCTCTATCCTATCCTATCCTCTATCCTATCCTATCCTCTATCCTATCCTATCCTCTATCCCATCCTATCCTCTATCTTATCCTATCCTCTATCCTATCCTATCGTCTATCCTACCCTATCCTCTATCCTTTCCTATCTTCTATCCTATCCTATCCTCTATCATATCCTATCCTCTTTCTATCCTATCCTCTATCCTATCCTATCCTCTATCCTATCCTATCCTCTACAATATCGTATCCTCTATCATATCCTTTCCTCTTTCCTATAATATCATCTATCCTATCGTATCCTCTATCTTATCCTATCCTCTATCCTATCCTATCATCTATCCTATCCTATCCTCTATCCTATCCTATCCTCTATCCTATCCTATCCTCTATCATTACCTAATCCTCTATCCTATCCTATCGTCTATCCTATCATATCCTCTATCTTATCCTATCCTCTACCCTATCCTATCCTCTATCCTATCCTATCCTCTATCCTATCCTATCCTCTATCCTATCCTATCCTCTATCCATCCTATCCTCTATCTTATCCTATGCTCTATCCTATCCTATCGTCTATCCTATCCTATCCTCTATCCTTTCCTATCCTCTATCCTATCCTATCCTCTATCCTATCCTTTCCTCTATCCTATCCAATCCCCTATCATATCCTCTATCCGATCCTATCCTCTATCCTATCCTATCCTCTATAATATCCTATCCTCTATCCTATCCTATCCTCTATCTTATCCTATCCTCTATCCTATCCAATCCTCTATCCTATCCTCTATCCGATCCTATCTTCTATCCTATCCTATCCTCTATCATATCCTATCCTCTATCCTATCTTATCCTCTATCTTATCCTATCCTCTATCCTATCCTATCATCTATCCTATCCTATCTTCTATCCTATCCTATCCTCTATCATATCCTATTCTCTATCCTATCCTATCCTCTATCCTATCCTATCCTCTATAATATCGTATCCTCTATAATATCCTATCCTCATTCCTATAATATCATCTGTCCTATCCTATCCTCTATCCTATCCAATCCCCTATCCTATCCTCTATCGTATCCTATGCTCTATCCTATCCTATCCTCTATCCTATCCTATCCTCTATCATATCCTATCCTCTATCCTATTCTATCCTCTATCCTATCCTATCCTCTATCCTATCCTATCCTCTATCCTATCCTATTCTCTATCCTATCCTATCGTATCCTGTGTCCTATCCTATCCTCGATCCTATCCTATCCTCTATCGTATCCTATCGTCTATCCTATCATATCCTCTATCTTATCCTATCCTCTATACTATCCTATCCTCTATCCTATCCTATCCTCTATCATATCCTATCCTCTATCCTCTACTATCCTCTATCCTATCCTATCCTCTATCCTATCCTACCCTCTATCCTATCCTTTCGTATCCTCTATCGCATCCTATCCTCTATCCTATCCTATCCTCTACCCTATCCTATCCTCTATCCTATCCTATCCTCTATCCTATCCTATCCTCTATCCTATCCTATCCTCTATCCCATCCTATCCTCTATCTTATCCTATCCTCTATCCTATCCTATCGTCTATCCTACCCTATCCTCTATCCTTTCCTATCTTCTATCCTATCCTATCCTCTATCATATCCTATCCTCTATCCTATCCTATCCTCTATCCTATCCTATCCTCTATCCTATCCTATCCTCTACAATATCGTATCCTCTATCATATCCTTTCCTCTTTCCTATAATATCATCTATCCTA
This sequence comes from Halictus rubicundus, assembly GCF_050948215.1. Lineage (NCBI taxonomy): Eukaryota > Metazoa > Arthropoda > Insecta > Hymenoptera > Halictidae > Halictus > Halictus rubicundus. The sequence goes on along the minus strand of NW_027488685.1, from coordinate 412,839 downwards.
TCCTATCCTCTATCTTATCCTATCCTCTATCCTATCCTATCATCTATCCTATCCTATCCTCTATCCTATCCTATCATCTATCCTATCCTATCCTCTATCATTACCTATCCTCTATCCTATCCTATCGTCTATCCTATCATATCCTCTATCTTATCCTATCCTCTACCCTATCCTATCCTCTATCCTATCCTATCCTCTATCCTATCCTATCCTCTATCCTATCCTATCCTCTATCCCATCCTATCCTCTATCTTATCCTATCCTCTATCCTATCCTATCGTCTATCCTATCCTATCCTCTATCCTTTCCTATCCTCTATCCTATCCTATCCTCTATCCTATCCTTTCCTCTATCCTATCCAATCCCCTATCATATCCTCTATCCGATCCTATCCTCTATCCTATCCTATCCTCTATAATATCCTATCCTCTATCCTATCCTATCCTCTATCTTATCCTATCCTCTATCCTATCCAATCCTCTATCCTATCCTCTATCCGATCCTATCTTCTATCCTATCCTATCCTCTATCATATCCTATCCTCTATCCTATCTTACCCTCTATCTTATCCTATCCTCTATCCTATCCTATCATCTATCCTATCCTATCTTCTATCCTATCCTATCCTCTATCATATCCTATCCTCTATCCTACCCTATCCTCTATCCTATCCTATCCTCTATCCTATCCTATCGTCTACAATATCGTATCCTCTATCATATCCTTTCCTCTTTCCTATAATATCATCTATCCTATCGTATCCTCTATCTTATCCTATCCTCTATCCTTTCCTATCCTCTATCCTATCCTATCCTCTATCCTATCCTTTGCTCTATCCTATCCAATCCCCTATCATATCCTCTATCCGATCCTATCCTCTATCCTATCCTATCCTCTATCCTATCCTATCCTCTACAATATCGTATCCTCTATCATATCCTTTCCTCTTTCCTATAATATCATCTATCCTATCGTATCCTCTATCTTATCCTATCCTCTATCCTATCCTATCATCTATCCTATCCTATCCTCTATCCTATCCTATCCTCTATCCTATCCTATCCTCTTTCATATCCTATCCTCTATCCTATCCTATCGTCTATCCTATCATATCCTCTATCTTATCCTATCCTCTATACTATCCTATCCTCTATCGTATCCTATCCTCTATCCTATCCTATCCTCTATCATATCCTATCCTCTATCCTCTCCTATCCTCTATCCTATCCTATCCTCTATCCTATCCTACCCTCTATCCTATCCTTTCGTATCCTCTATCGCATCCTATCCTCTATCCTATCCTATCCTCTATCCTATCCTATCATCTATCCTATCCTATCCTCTATCCTATCCTATCCTCTATCCTATCCTATCCTCTATCATTACCTATCCTCTATCCTATCCTATCGTCTATCCTATCATATCCTCTATCTTATCCTATCCTCTACCCTATCCTATCCTCTATCCTATCCTATCCTCTATCCTATCCTATCCTCTATCCTATCCTATCCTCTATCCCATCCTATCCTCTATCTTATCCTATGCTCTATCCTATCCTATCGTCTATCCTATCCTATCCTCTATCCTTTCCTATCCTCTATCCTATCCTATCCTCTATCCTATCCTTTCCTCTATCCTATCCAATCCCCTATCATATCCTCTATCCGATCCTATCCTCTATCCTATCCTATCCTCTATAATATCCTATCCTCTATCCTATCCTATCCTCTATCTTATCCTATCCTCTATCCTATCCAATCCTCTATCCTATCCTCTATCCGATCCTATCTTCTATCCTATCCTATCCTCTATCATATCCTATCCTCTATCCTATCTTATCCTCTATCTTATCCTATCCTCTATCCTATCCTATCCTCTATAATATCGTATCCTCTATAATATCCTATCCTCATTCCTATAATATCATCTGTCCTATCCTATCCCCTATCCTATCCTATCGTATCCTCTATCCTATGCTATCCTATCCTCTATCCTATCCTATCCTCTATCCTATCCTCTATCCTATCCTATCCTTTATTCTATCCAATCCCCTATCCTATACTCTATCCGATCCTATCATCTATCCTATCCTATCTTCTATCCTATCCTATCCTCTATCATATCCTATTCTCTATCCTATCCTATCCTCTATCCTATCCTATCCTCTATAATATCGTATCCTCTATAATATCCTATCCTCATTCCTATAATATCATCTGTCCTATCCTATCCTCTATCCTATCCAATCCCCTATCCTATCCTCTATCGTATCCTATGCTCTATCCTATCCTATCCTCTATCCTATCCTATCCTCTATCATATCCTATCCTCTATCCTATTCTATCCTCTATCCTATCCTATCCTCTATCCTATCCTATCCTCTATCCTATCCTATTCTCTATCCTATCCTATCGTATCCTGTGTCCTATCCTATCCTCGATCCTATCCTATCCTCTATCGTATCCTATCGTCTATCCTATCATATCCTCTATCTTATCCTATCCTCTATACTATCCTATCCTCTATCCTATCCTATCCTCTATCATATCCTATCCTCTATCCTCTACTATCCTCTATCCTATCCTATCCTCTATCCTATCCTACCCTCTATCCTATCCTTTCGTATCCTCTATCGCATCCTATCCTCTATCCTATCCTATCCTCTACCCTATCCTATCCTCTATCCTATCCTATCCTCTATCCTATCCTATCCTCTATCCTATCCTATCCTCTATCCCATCCTATCCTCTATCTTATCCTATCCTCTATCCTATCCTATCGTCTATCCTACCCTATCCTCTATCCTTTCCTATCTTCTATCCTATCCTATCCTCTATCATATCCTATCCTCTATCCTATCCTATCCTCTATCCTATCCTATCCTCTATCCTATCCTATCCTCTACAATATCGTATCCTCTATCATATCCTTTCCTCTTTCCTATAATATCATCTATCCTATCCTATCCTCTATCTTATCCTATCCTCTATCCTATCCTATCATCTATCCTATCCTATCCTCTATCCTATCCTATCATCTATCCTATCCTATCCTCTATCATTACCTATCCTCTATCCTATCCTATCGTCTATCCTATCATATCCTCTATCTTATCCTATCCTCTACCCTATCCTATCCTCTATCCTATCCTATCCTCTATCCTATCCTATCCTCTATCCTATCCTATCCTCTATCCCATCCTATCCTCTATCTTATCCTATCCTCTATCCTATCCTATCGTCTATCCTATCCTATCCTCTATCCTTTCCTATCCTCTATCCTATCCTATCCTCTATCCTATCCTTTCCTCTATCCTATCCAATCCCCTATCATATCCTCTATCCGATCCTATCCTCTATCCTATCCTATCCTCTATAATATCCTATCCTCTATCCTATCCTATCCTCTATCTTATCCTATCCTCTATCCTATCCAATCCTCTATCCTATCCTCTATCCGATCCTATCTTCTATCCTATCCTATCCTCTATCATATCCTATCCTCTATCCTATCTTACCCTCTATCTTATCCTATCCTCTATCCTATCCTATCATCTATCCTATCCTATCTTCTATCCTATCCTATCCTCTATCATATCCTATCCTCTATCCTACCCTATCCTCTATCCTATCCTATCCTCTATCCTATCCTATCGTCTACAATATCGTATCCTCTATCATATCCTTTCCTCTTTCCTATAATATCATCTATCCTATCGTATCCTCTATCTTATCCTATCCTCTATCCTTTCCTATCCTCTATCCTATCCTATCCTCTATCCTATCCTTTGCTCTATCCTATCCAATCCCCTATCATATCCTCTATCCGATCCTATCCTCTATCCTATCCTATCCTCTATCCTATCCTATCCTCTACAATATCGTATCCTCTATCATATCCTTTCCTCTTTCCTATAATATCATCTATCCTATCGTATCCTCTATCTTATCCTATCCTCTATCCTATCCTATCATCTATCCTATCCTATCCTCTATCCTATCCTATCCTCTATCCTATCCTATCCTCTTTCATATCCTATCCTCTATCCTATCCTATCGTCTATCCTATCATATCCTCTATCTTATCCTATCCTCTATACTATCCTATCCTCTATCGTATCCTATCCTCTATCCTATCCTATCCTCTATCATATCCTATCCTCTATCCTCTCCTATCCTCTATCCTATCCTATCCTCTATCCTATCCTACCCTCTATCCTATCCTTTCGTATCCTCTGTCGCATCCTATCCTCTATCCTATCCTATCCTCTATCCCATCCTATCCTCTATCTTATCCTATCCTCTATCCTATCCTATCGTCTATCCTATCCTATCCTCTATCCTTTCCTATCCTCTATCCTATCCTATCCTCTATCCTATCCTTTCCTCTATCCCATCCAATCCCCTATCATATCCTCTATCCGATCCTATCCTCTATCCTATCCTATCCTCTATCCTATCCTATCCTCTATCCTATCCTATCCTCTATCTTATCCTATCCTCTATCCTATCCAATCCTCTATCCTATCCTCTATCCGATCCTATCTTCTATCCTATCCTATCCTCTATCCTATCCTATCCTCTATCCTATCTTATCCTCTATCTTATCCTATCCTCTATCCTATCCTATCTTCTATCCTATCCTATCCTCTATCATATCCTATCCTCTATCCTATCCTATCCTCTATCCTATCCTATCCTCTATCCTATCCTATCCTCTATCCTATCCTATCCTCTACAATATCGTATCCTCTATCATATCCTTTCCTCTTTCCTATAAAATCATCTATCCTATCGTATCCTCTATCTTATCCTATCCTCTATCCTATCCTATCATCTATCCTTTCCTATCCTCTATCCTATCCTATCCTCTATCCTATCCTTTCCTCTATCCTATCCAATCCCCTATCATATCCTCTATCCGATCCTATCCTCTATCCTATCCTATCCTCTATCCTATCCTATCCTCTATCCTATCCTATCCTCTATCTTATCCTATCCTCTATCCTATCCAATCCTCTATCCTATCCTCTATCCGATCCTATCTTCTATCCTATCCTATCCTCTATCATATCCTATCCTCTATCCTATCCTATCCTCTATCCTATCTTATCCTCTATCCTATCCTATCCTCTATCTTATCCTATCCTCTATCCTATCCAATCCTCTATCCTATCCTCTATCCGATCCTATCTTCTATCCTATCCTATCCTCTATCATATCCTATCCTCTATCCTATCCTATCCTCTATCCTATCCTATCCTCTACAATATCGTATCCTCTATCATATCCTTTCCTCTTTCCTATAAAATCATCTATCCTATCGTATCCTCTATCTTATCCTATCCTCTATCCTATCCTATCATCTATCCTTTCCTATCCTCTATCCTATCCTATCCTCTATCCTATCCTTTCCTCTATCCTATCCAATCCCCTATCATAGCCTCTATCCGATCCTATCCTCTATCCTATCCTATCCTCTATCCTATCCTATCCTCTATCCTATCCTATCCTCTATCTTATCCTATCCTCTATCCTATCCAATCCTCTATCCTATCCTCTATCCGATCCTATCTTCTATCCTATCCTATCCTCTATCATATCCTACCCTCTATCCTATCCTATCCTCTATCCTATCTTATCCTCTATCTTATCCTATCCTCTATCCTATCCTATCATCTATCCTATCCTATCTTCTATCCTATCCTATCCTCTATCATATCCTATCCTCTATCCTATCCTATCCTCTATCCTATCCTATCCTCTATCCTATCCTATCCTCTATCCTATCCTATCCTCTATCCTATCCTATCCTCTATCTTATCCTATCCTCTATCCTGTCCTATCATCTTTCCTGTCCTATCCTCTATCCTATCCTATCCTCTATCATATCCTATCCTCTATCATATCCTATCCTCTATCCTATCCTATCCTCTATCCTATCCTATCCTCTATCCTATCCTATCCTTTATAATATCCTATCCTCTATCCTATCCTATCCTCTATACTATCCTATCCTCTATCCTATCCTATCCTCTATCCTATCCTATCCTCTATCCTATCCTATCCTATCCTATCCTCTATCCTATCCTATCCTCTATAATATCGTATCCTCTATCATATCCTTTCCTCTTTCCTATAATATCATCTATCCTATCCTATCCTCTATCTCATCCTATCCTCTATCCTATCCTCTCATCTATCCTATCCTATCCTCTATCCTATCCTATCCTCTATCCTATCCTATCCTCTATCATATCCTATCCTCTATCCCATCCTATCCTCTATCCTATCTTATCCTCTATCTTATCCTATCCTCTATCCTATCCTATCATCTATCCTATCCTATCTTCTATCCTATCCTATCCTCTATTATATCCTATCCTCTATCCTATCCTATCCTCTATCCTATCCTATCCTCTATCCTATCCTATCCTCTATCCTATCCTATCCTCTATCCTATCCTATCCTATCCTCTATCCTATCCTATCGTCTATCCTATCCTATCCTCCATCCTATCCTATCCTCTATCATATCCTATCCTCTATCCCATCTTATCCTCTATCTTATCCTCTATCTTATCCTATCCTTTATTCTATCCAATCCCCTATCCTATCCTCTATCCGATCCTATCCTCTATCCTCTCCTATCCTCTATCCTATCCTATCCTCTATCTTATCCTATCCTCTATCCTCTCCTATCCTCTATCCTATCCTATCCTCTATCCTATCCTATCCTCTATCCTATCTTATCCTCTATCCTATCCTATCGTAACCTCTATCCTATCCTATCCTATCCTCTATCCTATCCTATCCTCTATCCTATCCTCTATCCTATCCTATCCTTTATTCTATCCAATCCCCTATCCTATACTCTATCCGATCCTATCCTCTATCCTATCCTATCATCTATCCTATCCTATCCTCTATCCTATCCTATCCTCTATCATATCCTATCCACTATCATATCCTATCCTCTATCCTATCCTATTCTCTATCGTATCCTATCCTCTATCCTATCCTATCCTCTATCCTATCCTATCGTATCCTCTATCGTATCCTATCCTCTATCCTATCCTATCGTATCCTCTATCGTATCCTATCCTCTATCCTATCCTATCCTCTATCCTATCCAATCCCCTATCCTATCCTCTATCCTAACCTATCCTCTATCTCATCCTATCCTCTATCCTGTAGTATCATCTATCCTATCCTATCCTTTATCCTCTCCTATCCTCTACCCTATCCTATCCTCTATCCTATCCTATCCTCTATCCTATCCTATCCTCTATCCTATCCTATCCTCTATCCCATCCTATCCTCTATCCTATCCTATCCTCTATCCTATCCTATCCTCTATCCTATCCTATCCTCTATCCTATCCTATCCTCTATCCTATCCTATCCTCTACAATATCGTATCCTCTATCATATCCTTTCCTCTTTCCTATAATATCATCTATCCTATCCTATCCTCTATCTTATCCTATCCTCTATCCTATCCTATCATCTATCCTATCCTATCCTCTATCCTATCCTATCCTCTATCCTATCCTATCCTCTATCCTATCCTATCCTCTATCCTATCCTATACTCTATCCTATCTTATCCTCTATCTTATCCTATCCTCTATCCTATCCTCTATCCTATCCTATCCTTTATTCTATCCAATCCCCTATCCTATCCTCTATCCGATCCTATCCTCTATCCTATCCTATCCTCTATCCTATCCTATCCTCTATCTTATCCTATCCTCTATCCTATCCTATCATCTATCCTATCCTATCCTCTATCCTATCCTATCCTCTATCATATCCTATCCTCTATCATATCCTATCCTCTATCCTATCCTATCCTCTATCCTATCCTATCCTCTATCCTATCCTATCGTATCCTCTATCGTATCCTATCCTCTATCCTATCCTATCGTATCCTCTATCGTATCCTATCCTATCGTATCCTCTATCGTATCCTATCCTCTATCCTATCCTATCCTCTATCCTATCCAATCCCCTATCCTATTTTTTTTTTTTTTTTTTTTTTTTTTTTTTCCGAGGAGGTAATCTCGTTACGGATACCCGAACCCCCCCGGGGGGGGGTGGTCCGGGTTATGTGGGACTCCTCGGCTGGTTGGTGCAACGCCGAGTATACCCACTAACTCCTCCCCGTCCGTCCCTAGACTCCTGGGGGCACCCGTGCTCTGCGCGCGCATGTCAATCCGGTGTGCCCCCGCCTTAGCATACCACCCAGGGGGGGACGCGGCCCCCTCCCGTACCTACTCTATCCGAAGGCACCACGCAACGGACGACGTGGCGCCTTCCCCCCTGTTAGGCCGCCCGATGAGCATCCGAGCCCCCGCTCGAGATGCCCGGCGGCCTCCGGGGACGCCGTTGGTGACCGAGTGTAAGGGGATATCCGATCCCCCGCCTCGAGATCATCAAGGGCGTCCCCGCTCGCGTCAGAGGCGTCGCGACGGGGGTACGCCCCCGGGGCGTACCCTGCGCCGCCTCCCCCCCCTTCGGCCGGGATCGTGATTACGCTCCCGATCCCGTTCCGCAGCCTCCTTCCGCAGCATAACCCGCTCGCAGAAGGAAGCGAACCCCCTCCACGCCTCCTCGCCACCGGCTGCCGCAGCGACGACAGCCGGGAGCGAGAGGTCGTGGCCCACCGCGCGCCGCAGGGCACGGCGCTCTCCCCCCCATGCCGGACACTCCTCCAGAGTGTGTTGCGCCGTGTCCCGCGGCTCGCCGCAGTGGTGACACGCCTCCTCGGTCTCCCTCCCGATGCGACACAGGTAGTCGCCGAAGCACCCGTGCCCGCTCATCACCTGCGTCACACGGTAGGAGACCCTATGCCCCATCCATCCCCTGTTCCATTGATCGAACACCGGGAGGATGGCCCGAACGGCCCGCCTCTCGCCCTCCCTCGTCCCGGGAAGGCTATCGCGCCACTCCCGGGCTGCGTGCCGCCGAGCATGTCGCCTGAGCTCATCCACCATGAGCCGCGCCTGATCCGGGGCCACCCCCCGGAGCCGGAGTTCCCTGGAGTGCGTATGCACATCCGCCAACACGCGGGCCTCCAGCTCGAGGGGGATCAGCCCCGACATCACCATCGCCGTCGCGTATGAAATGGTGCGGTACCCCCGCACGATGCCTATGGCCAGCCTGCGCTCGATGCGACGCAGCAGCGACCGTGTGCCGCCACTGCGCCCCCTAGCCAAGACATCGCGCGCCCACACAGGGGCTCCGTACAGGACCAAAACTCGCACCACCACCGCGAACAGACGACGCACCCGTCCACAGGGTCCCCCGAGATTCGGGAGAAGGCGACCGAGCGCAGCGGTCGCCCTCTCCGCCCGGGGCGCCAGCGACTCAAGGTGGCGGTCAAAACGCCACCGGCCGTCAAGCTCGAGTCCCAGGTACCGCATCTGGGACCCGACCTTGACCATCCCCTCCCCCACGCAGATCCAGCACTGGGGAGGCGCCGCCAACCGGGCCGAGCGGAGAAACCACATGGCCCTGGTTTTCTCGACGGACACCTCTAGGCCCAGCGACCGGATCGCGCGCACCGCGCGCCACGCGCCGCGCTCCGCCAGGCAGATGGCCTCCTTCGCATACCTCCCGGTGGCCAATACCAGCGTGTCGTCGGCGTAACACGTCAGGCTGACCCCGGGAGGCATCTCCTCCCGCAGGACGCGATCGTACGCAAGATTCCACAGCAACGGGCCCAACACCGAGCCCTGCGGAACCCCGCGCACGACGCCCCTGCGCACCATCCCGTACCGGCCGGGATACTCTATACCCCTGTCGGAGAGATAGCTCCCGATCACCCTTCTGAGATACAGAGGCACCCGGTGGAAGACCAGGGCCTCCATTATCCGATCCCAGGGGACGGTGTTGAACGCGTTAGCGATATCCAAGGATATCGCCAACGCAACACCGCCCCCCCTCGTACAGGCCTCCGAGAGAGCCCTCACCCGCTGAATAGCGTCGACGGTGGAGAGACCCTCCAGGAAGCCGAATTGAACCCCGCTCAGATCGGGGACCCCTCCCGCCGACAGGTGCCGGACGAGGCGTCCAACGAGTACGCGCTCGAACAATCCAATCCCCTATCCTATCCTCTATCCTAACCTATCCTCTATCTTATCCTATCCTCTATCCTATCCTATCATCTATCCTATCCTATCCTCTATCCTATCCTATCCTCTACCCTATCCTATCCTCTATCCTATCCTATCCTCTATCCTATCCTATCCTCTATCCTATCCTATCCTCTATCATATCCTTTCCTCTTTCCTATAATATCATCTATCCTATCCTATCCTCTATCTTATCCTATCCTCTATCCTATCCTATCATCTATCCTATACTATCCTCTATCCTATCCTATCCTCTATCCTATCCTATCCTCTATCATATCCTATCCTCTATCCTATCCTATCCTCTATCCTAACCTATCCTCTATCATATCCTATCCTCTATCCTATCCTATCATCTATCCTATCCTATCCTCTATCCTATCCTATCCTCTATCCTATCCTATCCTCTATCCTATCCTATCCTCTATCCTATCAAATCGTACCCTCTATCGTATCCTATCCTCTATCCTATCCTATCCTCTATCCTATCCTATCATCTATACTATCCTATCCTCTATCGTCTCCTATCCTGTATCCGATCCAATCCCCTATCCTCTATCCTATCCTATTCTCTATCCTATCCTCATTCCTATCGTATCCTCTATCCTATCCTATCCTCTATCCTATCCTATCCTCTGTCCTGTCGTATCCTCTATCCTATCCTATTCTCTATCCTATCCTATCGTATCCTCTATCCTATCCTATCCTCTATCCTATCCTATCCTCTATCCTATCATATACTCTATCCTATCTTATCCTCTATCTTATCCTATCCTCTATCCTATCCTCTATCCTATCCTATCCTTTATTCTATCCAATCCCCTATCCTATCCTCTATCCGATCCTATCCTCTATCCTATCCTATCCTCTATCCTATCCTATCCTCTATCTTATCCTATCCTCTATCCTGTCCTATCATCTATCCTATCCTATCCTCTATCCTATCCTATCCTCTATCATATCCTATCCTCTATCATATCCTATCCTCTATCCTATGCTATCCTCTATCATATACTATCCTCTATCCTATCCTATCGTATCCTCTATCGTATCCTATCCTCTATCCTATCCTATCGTATCCTCTATCGTACCCTATCCTCTATCCTATCCTATCCTATATCCTATCCAATCCCCTATCCTATCCTCTATCCTAACCTATCCTCTATCTTATCCTATCCTCTATCCTATCCTATCATCTATCCTATCCTATCCTCTATCCTATCCTATCCTCTACCCTATCCTATCCTCTATCCTATCCTATCCTCTATCCTATCCTATCCTCTATGCTATCCTATCCTCTATCCCATCCTATCCTCTATCCTATCCTATCCTCTACAATATCGTATCCTCTATCATATCCTTACCTCTTTCCTATAATATCATCTATCCTATCCTATCCTCTATCTTATCCTATCCTCTATCCTATCCTATCATCTATCCTATCCTATCCTCTATCCTATCCTATCCTCTATCCTATCCTATCCTCTATCATATCCTATCCTCTATCCCATCCTATCCTCTATCCTATCTTATCCTCTATCTTATCCTATCCTCTATCCTATCCTATCATCTATCCTATCCTATCTTCTATCCTATCCTATCCTCTATTATATCCTATCCTCTATCCTATCCTATCCTCTATCCTATCCTATCCTCTATCCTATCCTATCCTCTATCCTATCCTATCCTCTATCCTATCCTATCCTCTATCCTATCCTATCCTATCCTCTATCCTATCCTATCATCTATCCTATCCTATCCTCCATCCTATCCTATCCTCTATCATATCCTATCCTCTATCCCATCTTATCCTCTATCTTATCCTCTATCTTATCCTATCCTTTATTCTATCCAATCCCCTATCCTATCCTCTATCCGATCCTATCCTCTATCCTCTCCTATCCTCTATCCTATCCTATCCTCTATCTTGTCCTATCCTCTATCCTATCCTATCATCTATCCTATCCTATCCTCTATCCTATCATATCCTCTATCATATCCTATCCTCTATCATATCCTATCCTCTATCCTATCCAATCCTCTATCCTATCCTATCCTCTATCCTATCCTATCGTATCCTCTATCCTATGCTATCCTATCCTCTATCCTATCCTATCCTCTATCCTATCCTCTATCCTATCCTATCCTTTATTCTATCCAATCCCCTATCCTATACTCTATCCGATCCTATCCTCTATCCTATCCTATCATCTATCCTATCCTATCCTCTATCCTATCCTATCCTCTATCATATCCTATCCACTATCATATCCTATCCTCTATCCTATCCTATTCTCTATCGTATCCTATCCTCTATCCTATCCTATCCTCTATCCTATCCTATCGTATCCTCTATCGTATCCTATCCTCTATCCTATCCTATCGTATCCTCTATCGTATCCTATCCTCTATCCTATCCTATCCTCTATCCTATCCAATCCCCTATCCTATCCTCTATCCTAACCTATCCTCTATCTCATCCTATCCTCTATCCTATAGTATCATCTATCCTATCCTATCCTTTATCCTATCCTATCCTCTACCCTATCCTATCCTCTATCCTATCCTATCCTCTATCCTATCCTATCCTCTATCCTATCCTATCCTCTATCCCATCCTATCCTCTATCCTATCCTATCCTCTATCCTATCCTATCCTCTATCCTATCCTATCCTCTATCCTATCCTATCCTCTACAATATCGTATCCTCTATCATATCCTTTCCTCTTTCCTATAATATCATCTATCCTATCCTATCCTCTATCTTATCCTATCCTCTATCCTATCCTATCATCTATCCTATCCTATCCTCTATCCTATCCTATCCTCTATCCTATCCTATCCTCTATCCTATCCTATCCTCTATCCTATCCTATCCTCTATCCTATCCTATACTCTATCCTATCTTATCCTCTATCTTATCCTATCCTCTATCCTATCCTCTATCCTATCCTATCCTTTATTCTATCCAATCCCCTATCCTATCCTCTATCCGATCCTATCCTCTATCCTATCCTATCCTCTATCCTATCCTATCCTCTATCTTATCCTATCCTCTATCCTATCCTATCATCTATCCTATCCTATCCTCTATCCTATCCTATCCTCTATCATATCCTATCCTCTATCATATCCTATCCTCTATCCTATCCTATCCTCTATCCTATCCTATCCTCTATCCTATCCTATCGTATCCTCTATCGTATCCTATCCTCTATCCTATCCTATCGTATCCTCTATCGTATCCTATCCTCTATCCTATCCTATCGTATCCTCTATCGTATCCTATCCTATCGTATCCTCTATCGTATCCTATCCTCTATCCTATCCTATCCTCTATCCTATCCAATCCCCTATCCTATCCTCTATCCTAACCTATCCTCTATCTTATCCTATCCTCTATCCTATCCTATCATCTATCCTATCCTATCCTCTATCCTATCCTATCCTCTACCCTATCCTATCCTCTATCCTATCCTATCCTCTATCCTATCCTATCCTCTATCCTATCCTATCCTCTATCATATCCTTTCCTCTTTCCTATAATATCATCTATCCTATCCTATCCTCTATCTTATCCTATCCTCTATCCTATCCTATCATCTATCCTATACTATCCTCTATCCTATCCTATCCTCTATCCTATCCTATCCTCTATCATATCCTATCCTCTATCCTATCCTATCCTCTATCCTAACCTATCCTCTATCATATCCTATCCTCTATCCTATCCTATCATCTATCCTATCCTATCCTCTATCCTATCCTATCCTCTACCCTATCCTATCCTCTATCCTATCCTATCCTCTATCCTATCCTATCCTCTATCCTATCCTATCCTCTATCATATCCTTTCCTCTTTCCTATAATATCATCTATCCTATCCTATCCTCTATCCTATCCTATCCTCTATCCTATCCTATCCTCTACAATATCGTATCCTCTATCATATCCTTTCCTCTTTCCTATAATATCATCTATCCTATCCTATCCTCTATCTTATCCTATCCTCTATCCTATCCTATCATCTATCCTATACTATCCTCTATCCTATCCTATCCTCTATCATATCCTATCCTCTATCATATCCTATCCTCTATCCTATCCTATCCTCTATCCTATACTATCCTCTATCCTATCCTATCGTATCCTCTATCGTATCCTATCCTCTATTCTATCCTATCGTATCCTCTATCGTACCCTATCCTCTATCCTATCCTATCCTCTATCCTATCCAATCCCCTATCCTATCCTCTATCCTAACCTATCCTCTATCTTATCCTATCCTCTATCCTATCCTATCATCTATCCTATCCTATCCTCTATCCTATCCTATCCTCTACCCTATCCTATCCTCTATCCTATCCTATCCTCTATCCTATCCTATCCTCTATGCTATCCTATCCTCTATCCCATCCTATCCTCTATCCTATCCTATCCTCTATCCTATCCTATCCTCTATCCTATCCTATCCTCTATCCTATCCTATCCTCTACAATATCGTATCCTCTATCATATCCTTACCTCTTTCCTATAATATCATCTATCCTATCCTATCCTCTATCTTCTCCTATCCTCTATCCTATCCTATCATCTATCCTATCCTATCCTCTATCCTATCCTATCCTCTATCCTATCCTATCCTCTATCATATCCTATCCTCTATCCTATCAAATCCTCTATCCTATCTTATCCTATCCTCTATCCTATCCTATCCTCTATCCTATCCTATCCTCTACAATATCGTATCCTCTATCATATCCTTACCTCTTTCCTATAATATCATCTATCCTATCCTATCCTCTATCTTCTCCTATCCTCTATCCTATCCTATCATCTATCCTATCCTATCCTCTATCCTATCCTATCCTCTATCCTATCCTATCCTCTATCATATCCTATCCTCTATCCTATCAAATCCTCTATCCTATCTTATCCTATCCTCTATCCTATCCTATCCTCTATCCTATCCTATCGTACCCTCTATCGTATCCTATCCTCTATCCTATCCTATCCTATCAGCTATACTATCCTATCCTCTATCCTATCCTATCCTCTATCCTATCCTATCCTCTATCCTATCCTATCCTCTATCCTATCCTATCCTTTATAATATCCTATCCTCTGTCCTATCCTATCCTCTATACTATCCTATCCTCTATCCTATCCTATCCTCTATCCTATCCTATCCTCTATCCTATCCTATCCTTTATAATATCCTATCCTCTATCCTATCCTATCTTCTATCCTATCCTATCCTCTATAATATCGTATCCTCTATCATATCCTTTCCTCTTTCCTATAATATCATCTATCCTATCCTATCCTCTATCTTATCCTATCCTCTATCCTATCCTATCATCTATCCTATCCTATCCTCTATCCTATCCTATCCTCTATCCTATCCTATCCTCTATCATATCCTATCCTCTATCCCATCCTATCCTCTATCCTATCTTATCCTCTATCTTATCCTATCCTCTATCCTATCCTATCATCTATCCTATCCTATCTTCTATCCTATCCTATCCTCTATCCTATCCTATCCTCTATCCTATCCTATCCTCTATCCTATCCTATCCTCTATCCTATCCTATCCTCTATCCTATCCTATCCTCTATCCTATCCTATCCTATCCTCTATCCTATCCTATCATCTATCCTATCCTATCCTCCATCCTATCCTATCCTCTATCATATCCTATCCTGTATCCCATCTTATCCTCTATCTTATCCTCTATCTTATCCTATCCTTTATTCTATCCAATCCCCTATCCTATCCTCTATCCGATCCTATCCTCTATCCTCTCCTATCCTCTATCCTATCCTATCCTCTATCTTATCCTATCCTCTATCCTATCCTATCATCTATCCTATCCTATCCTCTATCCAATCATATCCTCTATCATATCCTATCCTCTATCATATCCTATCCTCTATCCTATCCCCTATCCTATCCTATCGTATCCTCTATCCTATGCTATCCTATCCTCTATCCTATCCTATCCTCTATCCTATCCTCTATCCTATCCTATCCTTTATTCTATCCAATCCCCTATCCTATACTCTATCCGATCCTATCCTCTATCCTATCCTATCATCTATCCTATCCTATCCTCTATCCTATCCTATCCTCTATCATATCCTATCCACTATCATATCCTATCCTCTATCCTATCCTATTCTCTATCGTATCCTATCCTCTATCCTATCCTATCCTCTATCCTATCCTATCGTATCCTCCATCGTATCCTATCCTCTATCCTATCCTATCGTATCCTCTATCGTATCCTATCCTCTATCCTATCCTATCCTCTATCTTATCCTATCCTCTATCCTATCCTATCATCTATCCTATCCTATCCTCTATCCTATCCTATCCTCTACCCTATCCTATCCTCTATCCTATCCTATCCTCTATCCTATCCTATCCTCTATGCTATCCTATCCTCTATCCCATCCTATCCTCTATCCTATCCTATCCTCTATCCTATCCTATCCTCTATCCTATCCTATCCTCTATCCTATCCTATCCTCTACAATATCGTATCCTCTATCATATCCTTACCTCTTTCCTATAATATCATCTATCCTATCCTATCCTCTATCTTCTCCTATCCTCTATCCTATCCTATCATCTATCCTATCCTATCCTCTATCCTATCCTATCCTCTATCCTATCCTATCCTCTATCATATCCTATCCTCTATCCTATCAAATCCTCTATCCTATCTTATCCTATCCTCTATCCTATCCTATCCTCTATCCTATCCTATCGTACCCTCTATCGTATCCTATCCTCTATCCTATCCTATCCTATCAGCTATACTATCCTATCCTCTATCCTATCCTATCCTCTATCCTATCCTATCCTCTATCCTATCCTATCCTTTATAATATCCTATCCTCTGTCCTATCCTATCCTCTATACTATCCTATCCTCTATCCTATCCTATCCTCTATCCTATCCTATCCTCTATCCTATCCTATCCTTTATAATATCCTATCCTCTATCCTATCCTATCCTCTATCCTATCCTATCCTCTATAATATCGTATCCTCTATCATATCCTTTCCTCTTTCCTATAATATCATCTATCCTATCCTATCCTCTATCTTATCCTATCCTCTATCCTATCCTATCATCTATCCTATCCTATCCTCTATCATATCCTATCCTCTATCCCATCCTATCCTCTATCCTATCTTATCCTCTATCTTATCCTATCCTCTATCCTATCCTATCATCTATCCTATCCTATCTTCTATCCTATCCTATCCTCTATCCTATCCTATCCTCTATCCTATCCTATCCTCTATCCTATCCTATCCTCTATCCTATCCTATCCTCTATCCTATCCTATCCTATCCTCTATCCTATCCTATCATCTATCCTATCCTATCCTCCATCCTATCCTATCCTCTATCATATCCTATCCTCTATCCCATCTTATCCTCTATCTTATCCTCTATCTTATCCTATCCTTTATTCTATCCAATCCCCTATCCTATCCTCTATCCGATCCTATCCTCTATCCTCTCCTATCCTCTATCCTATCCTATCCTCTATCTTATCCTATCCTCTATCCTATCCTATCATCTATCCTATCCTATCCTCTATCCAATCATATCCTCTATCATATCCTATCCTCTATCATATCCTATCCTCTATCCTATCCCCTATCCTATCCTATCGTATCCTCTATCCTATGCTATCCTATCCTCTATCCTATCCTATCCTCTATCCTATCCTCTATCCTATCCTATCCTTTATTCTATCCAATCCCCTATCCTATACTCTATCCGATCCTATCCTCTATCCTATCCTATCATCTATCCTATCCTATCCTCTATCCTATCCTATCCTCTATCATATCCTATCCACTATCATATCCTATCCTCTATCCTATCCTATTCTCTATCGTATCCTATCCTCTATCCTATCCTATCCTCTATCCTATCCTATCGTATCCTCTATCGTATCCTATCCTCTATCCTATCCTATCGTATCCTCTATCGTATCCTATCCTCTATCCTATCCTATCCTCTATCCTATCCAATCCCCTATCCTATCCTCTATCCTAACCTATCCTCTATCTCATCCTATCCTCTATCCTATAGTATCATCTATCCTATCCTATCCTTTATCCTATCCTATCCTCTACCCTATCCTATCCTCTATCCTATCCTATCCTCTATCCTATCCTATCCTCTATCCTATCCTATCCTCTATCCCATCCTATCCTCTATCCTATCCTATCCTCTATCCTATCCTATCCTCTATCCTATCCTATCCTCTATCCTATCCTATCCTCTACAATATCGTATCCTCTATCATATCCTTTCCTCTTTCCTATAATATCATCTATCCTATCCTATCCTCTATCTTATCCTATCCTCTATCCTATCCTATCATCTATCCTATCCTATCCTCTATCATATCCTATCCTCTATCCTATCCAATCCTCTATCCTATCCTATCCTCTATCCTACAATATCGTATCCTCTATCCTATGCTATCCTATCCTCTATCCTATCCTATCCTCTATCCTATCCTCTATCCTATCCTATCCTTTATTCTATCCAATCCCCTATCCTATACTCTATCCGATCCTATCCTCTATCCTATCCTATCATCTATCCTATCCTATCCTCTATCCTATCCTATCCTCTATCATATCCTATCCACTATCATATCCTATCCTCTATCCTATCCTATTCTCTATCGTATCCTATCCTCTATCCTATCCTATCCTCTATCCTATCCTATCGTATCCTCTATCGTATCCTATCCTCTATCCTATCCTATCGTATCCTCTATCGTATCCTATCCTCTATCCTATCCTATCCTCTATCCTATCCAATCCCCTATCCTATCCTCTATCCTAACCTATCCTCTATCTCATCCTATCCTCTATCCTATAGTATCATCTATCCTATCCTATCCTTTATCCTATCCTATCCTCTACCCTATCCTATCCTCTATCCTATCCTATCCTCTATCCTATCCTATCCTCTATCCTATCCTATCCTCTATCCCATCCTATCCTCTATCCTATCCTATCCTCTATCCTATCCTATCCTCTATCCTATCCTATCCTCTATCCTATCCTATCCTCTACAATATCGTATGCTCTATCATATCCTTTCCTCTTTCCTATAATATCATCTATCCTATCCTATCCTCTATCTTATCCTATCCTCTATCCTATCCTATCATCTATCCTATCCTATCCTCTATCCTATCCTATCCTCTATCCTATTTTTTTTTTTTTTTTTTTCCGAGGAGGTAATCTCGTTACGGATACCCGAACCCCCCCGGGGGGTGGTCCGGGTTATGTGGGACTCCTCGGCTGGTTGGTGCAACGCCGAGTATACCCACTAACTCCTCCCCGTCCGTCCCTAGACTCCTGGGGGCACCCGTGCTCTGCGCGCGCATGTCAATCCGGTGTGCCCCCGCCTTAGCATACCACCCAGGGGGGGACGCGGCCCCCTCCCGTACCTACTCTATCCGAAGGCACCACGCAACGGACGACGTGGCGCCTTCCCCCCTGTTAGGCCGCCCGATGAGCATCCGAGCCCCCGCTCGAGATGCCCGGCGGCCTCCGGGGACGCCGTTGGTGACCGAGTGTAAGGGGATATCCGATCCCCCGCCTCGAGATCATCAAGGGCGTCCCCGCTCGCGTCAGAGGCGTCGCAACGGGGGTACGCCCCCGGGGCGTACCCTGCGCCGCCTCCCCCCCTTCGGCCGGGATCGTGATTACGCTCCCGATCCCGTTCCGCAGCCTCCTTCCGCAGCATAACCCGCTCGCAGAAGGAAGCGAACCCCCTCCACGCCTCCTCGCCACCGGCTGCCGCAGCGACGACAGCCGGGAGCGAGAGGTCGTGGCCCACCGCGCGCCGCAGGGCACGGCGCTCTCCCCCCCATGCCGGACACTCCTCCAGAGTGTGTTGCGCCGTGTCCCGCGGCTCGCCGCAGTGGTGACACGCCTCCTCGGTCTCCCTCCCGATGCGACACAGGTAGTCGCCGAAGCACCCGTGCCCGCTCATCACCTGCGTCACACGGTAGGAGACCCTATGCCCCATCCATCCCCTGTTCCATTGATCGAACACCGGGAGGATGGCCCGAACGGCCCGCCTCTCGCCCTCCCTCGTCCCGGGAAGGCTATCGCGCCACTCCCGGGCTGCGTGCCGCCGAGCATGTCGCCTGAGCTCATCCACCATGAGCCGCGCCTGATCCGGGGCCACCCCCCGGAGCCGGAGTTCCCTGGAGTGCGTATGCACATCCGCCAACACGCGGGCCTCCAGCTCGAGGGGGATCAGCCCCGACATCACCATCGCCGTCGCGTATGAAATGGTGCGGTACCCCCGCACGATGCCTATGGCCAGCCTGCGCTCGATGCGACGCAGCAGCGACCGTGTGCCGCCACTGCGCCCCCTAGCCAAGACATCGCGCGCCCACACAGGGGCTCCGTACAGGACCAAAACTCGCACCACCACCGCGAACAGACGACGCACCCGTCCACAGGGTCCCCCGAGATTCGGGAGAAGGCGACCGAGCGCAGCGGTCGCCCTCTCCGCCCGGGGCGCCAGCGACTCAAGGTGGCGGTCAAAACGCCACCGGCCGTCAAGCTCGAGTCCCAGGTACCGCATCTGGGACCCGACCTTGACCATCCCCTCCCCCACGCAGATCCAGCACTGGGGAGGCGCCGCCAACCGGGCCGAGCGGAGAAACCACATGGCCCTGGTTTTCTCGACGGACACCTCTAGGCCCAGCGACCGGATCGCGCGCACCGCGCGCCACGCGCCGCGCTCCGCCAGGCAGATGGCCTCCTTCGCATACCTCCCGGTGGCCAATACCAGCGTGTCGTCGGCGTAACACGTCAGGCTGACCCCGGGAGGCATCTCCTCCCGCAGGACGCGATCGTACGCAAGATTCCACAGCAACGGGCCCAACACCGAGCCCTGCGGAACCCCGCGCACGACGCCCCTGCGCACCATCCCGTACCGGCCGGGATACTCTATACCCCTGTCGGAGAGATAGCTCCCAATCACCCTTCTGAGATACAGAGGCACCCGGTGGAAGACCAGGGCCTCCATTATCCGATCCCAGGGGACGGTGTTGAACGCGTTAGCGATATCCAAGGATATCGCCAACGCAACACCGCCCCCCCTCGTACAGGCCTCCGAGAGAGCCCTCACCCGCCGAATAGCGTCGACGGTGGAGAGACCCTCCCGGAAGCCGAATTGAACCCCGCTCAGATCGGGGACCCCTCCCGCCGACAGGTGCCGGACGAGGCGTCCAACGAGTACGCGCTCGAACAACTTCCCCGCCTCGTCCAGCAGACAAATTGGCCGGTACCCTGAGGGCGAGTCCCGGGACTTGCCCCCCTTCGGAAGGAGGACCAACCTGCCCGACTTCCACTCCGTGGGGAACACCCCCTCCCTCAGACAGCCGCTATACAGCTGCCGGAGTTCGGCGGCGAGTCCCCCCTCCAGGGCCAAGACCAACGCGCGGCCCGGCACCCCGTCCGGGCCCGGGGCCTTGCGGCCCACCCGCCGCGCCCTGGCCATCGCCTCACCCAGCTCGCCGGCCGACACCTCCCACTCTGCGGACCAGGAGAGAGGCTCCTGTTCCCAATGGGAGCGGCGCAGTTGTCCCCCCTCTCGCGGGAAGAGGGACGCCACCACTCCCTCGAGCAGGTGGGGGTCCATCGACTCCGTCACCGGAGGCGCCCACGCGCGCAGCTTGTTCATGACAAGCTTGTACGGGCGCCCCCATGGATCGGAGTCCACCGTGCCGACGAGCTCCGACCACGCGTCGGCCTTGGCCCGCGCGATAGCCCTGCGGAGAACCCCGAGCGCGGCTCGGTACTCCCCGCCGAGCCTCGCCGTCGCCTCCTCGTCGTCGCGCCTCCTACGCGCTCGGCCGTACCGACGCCGCGCGGCATTGCAGGCACGCCGGAGCTCCGCAATGCCGGCGGACCACCAGTACGCCGCCCTCCTGGGGGCGAACCGGCTGCGGGGCATGGCGGTGTCGCACACCGCCGTCATTACCTCCCGCAGCCGCCTCGCCCCTTGCGCAGGCGCCAGCTCGGACAGGGCCGGCCCCGTCCATGTCGCCGCGGCTACCGCGGCCCCGAACGCGTCCGCGTCCAGCCGCTTCAAGGCCCATCGCGGCCGTCGGTCCCCCCGGCCCGGCCGGGAATCCCGCGCGTGGAGGGTGGGCCACACGTCCATGACGATGGGCGTATGGTCTGACGCAATCTCTATCTCCTCGGCCACCCTCCATCCCGACACCCGGCGCACGGCCGAGGGAGTCCCCCATGTCAGGTCGACAATCGAGACCCCCTGCGGACGCACGCACGTCGGCGTGGATCCCCGGTTAATCAACCGGAGATCCAGGCCGGCCGCCCAGGTTAACACCTCGCTACCCCTAGTGGTCGTCCTGGGACTCCCCCACGATACCGCGTGGGCATTGAAGTCTCCCAAAACGAGAACCGGGCGGGCGCTGCACCGCGCGATGCAGCTGTTCAGCCCGCCCAGGAACCCCCGAAATTGATCGAGGCCACAGCTCGGCGAGATGTAGATCCCGACAACCGCGATGTCCCCCCATTGCACCGCCACGAATCCCTCGCCCCGCTCCAGAAGGGAGACCGACGGGGACCCGGGGCGGCTTCCCGCCACTATTACTACGGAGCCGATCTCGTCCCCCACCCAGAAGGGGTGTTCGGGGATTGCGTACGGCTCCGCCGCAACTGCCAGCCCAGCCCCCCACTCGCGCACGGCTTGGACAAACAGGTCCTGTGCCGCGCGCGAGTGGTTGAGGTTCGCCTGCAGAACCGGAGTAGGATTAAAAGTACCTACTCTAACATCCGGGCCCCCGGCGCCGTCTGCGGCCGCTGCGCGGATGCAGCCCCAGACGCGCCCTTCTCTTTCGTCGCCGCGCGGCCCCTCTTGGGAGCCGGGGCACACGCTTTGGCCCCGAATCTATGGCCCGATGGTCTCCCCAGGTCCGCGCAGAGCGGACACCTGGGGGCGGCCTTACAGGCCGAAGCCCGGTGCTCCGCCGCCCCGCAGCGGTAGCACATCGCGCCTCTGTCGACCGCGCTCTTGCATGTCGCCCGCGTGTGCCCCGTCTCCAAACAACGGAAGCATTGGAGGGGCCGCTCCCTCAGCGCCTCGACGCGGGCCGAGGACCAGCCGACCAGCAGCCGGCCTCCCGCCAACACTTTCTTGACGGCCGCGAGGGGGCCCTGGGCCCAACAGGAGCCCAGCGCCTGCTCCGAGGCGGGTCTGCGGATCTCGCCGACCCGGAACTCCGCCGCGGAACACCCCCCCGCCGCCGCCAGCGCCGCCGCTACGTCCCCGGGCGACACCGAGTCGTCCAGGCCCGCCACGCGCACCTCGCCGCGCTTGACCGCCTGGGAGACCTTAACCCCGGTCCCCCCAAGCGCCTCGGCGATCCTCCCGGAGAGGGCCCGTGCCTTCTCCTGGCACCCCGTGCCCCTGACCTCCAGGAGGATCCCGCCGGTTTTCGACCGCCTGGGAAGCACCCCCGACTCGATCCCGATAGCCTTGAGGTCCACCCTCTCTTTTGCCCTGGCCATCACCTCCGAATAAGTGAGCTTGCAGCTCTCGGGGATGGTGATGGCCACTGCTCCCGTTCTGGGGGTGCGTCCCAGGCCACCGTCCCTCCCGGCGGCGGGCTTCGCCGCGCTCGCGCCGCCCTGCACTCGTGCGCCGCCCGCCGCCCTCGGCTCCCTCGCAGCCTGCAGCCGTGAAGCGGCGGCAGCTGCCTCGGCCGCGGCTGCTCTCGCCGCAGCCTCCTCCGCGGCCATCTTCTTCTTGGCCCTCTTCGCCGCCTTGCTCGTCACCTCCATCCACGAGGCCGGGACGACCGGTGGCGGAATGATAACGGGGGGCACCACCCTCACGTTGGACACGACCACCGGTCCAGTCCCCTTGGTGACAGACGTCGCCGGCAGAGAAGCCACCGGCGTCGCCTCGCGCGCCGATTTACCCTCCGCCCGGAGGGCCGGGGCCAAACCGGCCAGAATCGTCCGGAACCGCTCCTCCATCCGGGCCTCTAGCTCCCGGTTCCTGGCCGTTATCAGCGCGCCGACCCGGAGAAGCAGGGCTTCGGAGTCCAAAACTCCCGCTCCCTCCCCCGACGGTCCCATCGCCTCCATCCCCCGCGTACGGACCCCCGCTGTCGAGGAGGCGGGGGGCGCTTCCCCTATTGGCGCATGTCCCGCCCGGCGACCGCTGTCGGTGTTCGCCCGCCGCCCGTCTCCATTGACCGGAGCCTCGCCCGGAGGTCACCCGCCTCCTTCGCGAGGGCCGCGTTCTGCTCGCGGAGGCGGGCCACCTCCTGGCTACCCTGCCACGCCATCCCGGTAAAGCACCGCTGCATCAAGGTGGTGCAGTGGGCCCTGGCGACTGCAGAACAATCCCGCAAGTCTTTAGCCAGGTCCCCCTTGAGGCCCTTTGATACGGTGGAGACTCTCTCCACCCTCAACATCGCCTCCTCCACCTCCCCTACTAGCTGCGCTGTCGGCATCCTCCCACCCAGCTCGATGAGGTCATCCACCCTCCTCGTCTGACTCCTCTCGGCGCGGCCGCCGAGGGCCAGATCCATGGTGGGCGTCCCCGACGAGCCCTCCCCGGGGTCCGTCCGCGACACCGACCCGCCGCGGGTGTGCTGCCCCCCCTCTAACCGGGCACGCTTGGGGTCAGAGACCCCAGATGTCGCGCCCCGCTTCTCCGCGCCCCCGCGCGTCACGATCGAGCCGACGGAGCTCGAGATGGAGATGATTGTTTCATCCCCATCCGAGTCCTCGTCCGCGATGACCACGACCGCGTCCTCCCCGGCAGTAATCGTTGCCATCCCCTCCCCGTCAGTGACCGCTGCCGTCTCTTCCCCCGCCGCAGCTGCTGCCGTATCGGCAGCCTCCCCCACAACATCAAGGTTTTTATTATACGATTCCATATCTGGTCCCACGAGATTGGCAGGAAAAAACACGTCCGCCCGGGCAGAGCCTCCTTGCCCGGGTAAGGCTAATTTCAACTGGAGTTCGCCAGGTATCCAGAGATGGTGCGCTAGTGGCTGATGTACCCCACCAGCCGCGCCCTGTAGCCAGGGCGTACCCTCTCACCGCGCACCTAAGCTTAGGGCATTAGGGATTTTTATAGAGGTTATCATCCTCGCGGCCCGGCCGATTAAGGCAAGACCACCGTTCCGGTAAAACATGACCACCGGTTTACGGCAAGGGCCCTGCGGCGACCTCCCCGGTCGTTATCGCAGGACCCATTCCGCGGTTTTTTATCCCTCCGTGTGAGCCTTACCGGCAAGGGAGGCCCTGCCAGGATCCGAAGATCCCGCCGGCATCGCCTCATACATCATTGGGACTACTTTCCGCGGAATACCCCTCGCTCCGTTAGCAACACACAACTATGTGTGTTCCCAGGGACCACCACGAGGAGGTGGAGCGTAGAGGATTTTAGGGATATGACCGCCACCACTGTGGCATACCTAGTAGTGGATCCGAGTCACCACTACTAAGCCCATATCCCCTCGGTCCCCATCCTATCCTCTATCCTATCCTATCCTCTATCCTATCCTATCCTCTATCCTATCCTATCCTCTATCTTATCCTATCCTCTATCCTATCCTATCATCTATCCTATCCTATCCTCTATCCTATCCTATCCTCTATCATATCCTATCCTCTATCATATCCTATCCTCTATCCTATCCTATCCTCTATCCTATCCTATCCTCTATCCTATCCTATCGTATCCTCTATCGTATCCTATCCTCTATCCTATCCTATCGTATCCTCTATCGTATCCTATCCTCTATCCTATCCTATCGTATCCTCTATCGTATCCTATCCTATCGTATCCTCTATCGTATCCTATCCTCTATCCTATCCTATCCTCTATCCTATCCAATCCCCTATCCTATCCTCTATCCTAACCTATCCTCTATCTTATCCTATCCTCTATCCTATCCTATCATCTATCCTATCCTATCCTCTATCCTATCCTATCCTCTACCCTATCCTATCCTCTATCCTATCCTATCCTCTATCCTATCCTATCCTCTATCCTACCCTATCCTCTATCATATCCTTTCCTCTTTCCTATAATATCATCTATCCTATCCTATCCTCTATCTTATCCTATCCTCTATCCTATCCTATCATCTATCCTATACTATCCTCTATCCTATCCTATCCTCTATCCTATCCTATCCTCTATCATATCCTATCCTCTATCCTATCCTATCCTCTATCCTAACCTATCCTCTATCATATCCTATCCTCTATCCTATCCTATCATCTATCCTATCCTATCCTCTATCCTATCCTATCCTCTACCCTATCCTATCCTCTATCCTATCCTATCCACTATCCTATCCTATCCTCTATCCTATCCTATCCTCTATCATATCCTTTCCTCTTTCCTATAATATCATCTATCCTATCCTATCCTCTATCCTATCCTATCCTCTATCCTATCCTATCCTCTACAATATCGTATCCTCTATCATATCCTTTCCTCTTTCCTATAATATCATCTATCCTATCCTATCCTCTATCTTATCCTATCCTCTATCCTATCCTATCATCTATCCTATACTATCCTCTATCCTATCCTATCCTCTATCATATCCTATCCTCTATCATATCCTATCCTCTATCCTATCCTATCCTCTATCCTATACTATCCTCTATCCTATCCTATCGTATCCTCTATCGTATCCTATCCTCTATCCTATCCTATCGTATCCTCTATCGTACCCTATCCTCTATCCTATCCTATCCTCTATCCTATCCAATCCCCTATCCTATCCTCTATCCTAACCTATCCTCTATCTTATCCTATCCTCTATCCTATCCTATCATCTATCCTATCCTATCCTCTATCCTATCCTATCCTCTACCCTATCCTATACTCTATCCTATCCTATCCTCTATCCTATCCTATCCTCTATGCTATCCTATCCTCTATCCCATCCTATCCTCTATCCTATCCTATCCTCTATCCTATCCTATCCTCTATCCTATCCTATCCTCTATCCTATCCTATCCTCTACAATATCGTATCCTCTATCATATCCTTACCTCTTTCCTGTAATATCATCTATCCTATCCTATCCTCTATCTTCTCCTATCCTCTATCCTATCCTATCATCTATCCTATCCTATCCTCTATCCTATCCTATCCTCTATCCTATCCTATCCTCTATCATATCCTATCCTCTATCCTATCAAATCCTCTATCCTATCTTATCCTATCCTCTATCCTATCCTATCCTCTATCCTATCCTATCGTACCCTCTATCGTATCCTATCCTCTATCCTATCCTATCCTATCAGCTATACTATCCTATCCTCTATCCTATCCTATCCTCTATCCTATCCTATCCTCTATCCTATCCTATCCTTTATAATATCCTATCCTCTATCCTATCCTATCCTCTATACTATCCTATCCTCTATCCTATCCTATCCTCTATCCTATCCTATCCTCTATCCTATCCTATCCTTTATAATATCCTATCCTCTATCCTATCCTATCCTCTATCCTATCCTATCCTCTATCCTATCCTATCCTCTATAATATCGTATCCTCTATCATATCCTTTCCTCTTTCCTATAATATCATCTATCCTATCCTATCCTCTATCTTATCCTATCCTCTATCCTATCCTATCATCTATCCTATCCTATCCTCTATCCTATCCTATCCTCTATCCTATCCTATCCTCTATCATATCCTATCCTCTATCCCATCCTATCCTCTATCCTATCTTATCCTCTATCTTATCCTATCCTCTATCCTATCCTATCATCTATCCTATCCTATCTTCTATCCTATCCTATCCTCTATCCTATCCTATCCTCTATCCTATCCTATCCTCTATCCTATCCTATCCTCTATCCTATCCTATCCTCTATCCTATCCTATCCTCTATCCTATCCTATCCTCTATCCTATCCTATCCTATCCTCTATCCTATCCTATCATCTATCCTATCCTATCCTCCATCCTATCCTATCCTCTATCATATCCTATCCTCTATCCCATCTTATCCTCTATCTTATCCTCTATCTTATCCTATCCTTTATTCTATCCAATCCCCTATCCTATCCTCTATCCGATCCTATCCTCTATCCTCTCCTATCCTCTATCCTATCCTATCCTCTATCTTATCCTATCCTCTATCCTATCCTATCATCTATCCTATCCTATCCTCTATCCTATCATATCCTCTATCATATCCTATCCTCTATCATATCCTATCCTCTATCCTATCCAATCCTCTATCCTATCCTATCCTCTATCCTATCCTATCGTATCCTCTATCCTATGCTATCCTATCCTCTATCCTATCCTATCCTCTATCCTATCCTCTATCCTATCCTATCCTTTATTCTATCCAATCCCCTATCCTATACTCTATCCGATCCTATCCTCTATCCTATCCTATCATCTATCCTATCCTATCCTCTATCCTATCCTATCCTCTATCATATCCTATCCACTATCATATCCTATCCTCTATCCTATCCTATTCTCTATCGTATCCTATCCTCTATCCTATCCTATCCTCTATCCTATCCTATCGTATCCTCTATCGTATCCTATCCTCTATCCTATCCTATCGTATCCTCTATCGTATCCTATCCTCTATCCTATCCTATCCTCTATCCTATCCAATCCCCTATCCTATCCTCTATCCTAACCTATCCTCTATCTCATCCTATCCTCTATCCTATAGTATCATCTATCCTATCCTATCCTTTATCCTATCCTATCCTCTACCCTATCCTATCCTCTATCCTATCCTATCCTCTATCCTATCCTATCCTCTATCCTATCCTATCCTCTATCCCATCCTATCCTCTATCCTATCCTATCCTCTATCCTATCCTATCCTCTATCCTATCCTATCCTCTATCATATCCTATCCTCTACAATATCGTATCCTCTATCATATCCTTTCCTCTTTCCTATAATATCATCTATCCTATCCTATCCTCTATCTTATCCTATCCTCTATCCTATCCTATCATCTATCCTATCCTATCCTCTATCCTATCCTATCCTCTATCCTATCCTATCCTCTATCCTATCCTATCCTCTATCCTATCCTATACTCTATCCTATCTTATCCTCTATCTTATCCTATCCTCTATCCTATCCTCTATCCTATACTCTATCCTATCTTATCCTCTATCTTATCCTATCCTCTATCCTATCCTCTATCCTATCCTATCCTTTATTCTATCCAATCCCCTATCCTATCCTCTATCCGATCCTATCCTCTATCCTATCCTATCCTCTATCCTATCCTATCCTCTATCTTATCCTATCCTCTATCCTATCCTATCATCTATCCTATCCTATCCTCTATCCTATCCTATCCTGTATCATATCCTATCCTCTATCATATCCTATCCTCTATCCTATCCTACCCTCTATCCTATCCTATCCTCTATCCTATCCTATCGTATCCTCTATCGTATCCTATCCTCTATCCTATCCTATCGTATCCTCTATCGTATCCTATCCTCTATCCTATCCTATCGTATCCTCTATCGTATCCTATCCTATCGTATCCTCTATCGTATCCTATCCTCTATCCTATCCTATCCTCTATCCTATCCAATCCCCTATCCTATCCTCTATCCTAACCTATCCTCTATCTTATCCTATCCTCTATCCTATCCTATCATCTATCCTATCCTATCCTCTATCCTATCCTATCCTCTACCCTATCCTATCCTCTATCCTATCCTATCCTCTATCCTATCCTATCCTCTATCCTATCCTATCCTCTATCCTATCCTATCCTCTATCATATCCTTTCCTCTTTCCTATAATATCATCTATCCTATCCTATCCTCTATCTTATCCTATCCTCTATCCTATCCTATCAACTATCCTATACTATCCTCTATCCTATCCTATCCTCTATCCTATCCTATCCTCTATCATATCCTATCCTCTATCCTATCCTATCCTCTATCCTAACCTATCCTCTATCATATCCTATCCTCTATCCTATCCTATCATCTATCCTATCCTATCCTCTATCCTATCCTATCCTCTACCCTATCCTATCCTCTATCCTATCCTATCCTCTATCCTATCCTATCCTCTATCCTATCCTATCCTATCCTCTATCATATCCTTTCCTCTTTCCTATAATATCATCTATCTTATCCTATCCTCTATCCTATCCTATCCTCTATCCTATCCTATCCTCTACAATATCGTATCCTCTATCATATCCTTTCCTCTTTCCTATAATATCATCTATCCTATCCTATCCTCTATCTTATCCTATCCTCTATCCTATCCTATCATCTATCCTATCCTATCTTCTATCCTATCCTATCCTCTATCATATCCTATCCTCTATCCTATCCTATCCTCTATCCTATCCTATCCTCTATCCTATCCTATCCTCTATACTATCCTATCCTCTATCCTATCCTATCCTCTATCCTATCCTATCCTCTATCCTATCCTATCCTTTATATTATCCTATCCTCTATCCTATCCTATCCTCTATAATATCGTATCCTCTATCATATCCTTTCCTCTTTCCTATAATATCATCTATCCTATCCTATCCTCTATCTTATCCTATCCTCTACCCTATCCTATCATCTATCCTATCCTATCCTCTATCCTATCCTATCCTCTATCCTATCCTATCCTCTATCCTATCCTATCCTCTATCCTATCCTATACTCTATCCTATCCTATCCTCTACAATATCGTATCCTCTATCATATCCTTTCCTCTTTCCTATAATATCATCTATTATATCCTTTCCTCTATCTTATCCTATCTGTTCGGGAACCCGGGACGAGAATTTTGGGGAGTGGACTGTATGGGAAATAGGATCGGGTGCGAACACAGGAGGGAGCTCGGAATTGCCAATGAGTGAAAATGTGAAGGAAGGAACGGGAGAGAATGGCCAAGAGAGCAAAGGAAGGATAGAAAGAGTCACCAAGCACGGGTGTAACGTTATATAAACTCTTTAATGTAAACACACTCGCGTAAACTATAATAGTGAGGGCGTGGTGCGATCGAGACGAGATGAAAATCGGATGCCGAGAAGCAG
The DNA here is from genome assembly GCF_050948215.1 of Halictus rubicundus. Classification (NCBI taxonomy): domain Eukaryota; kingdom Metazoa; phylum Arthropoda; class Insecta; order Hymenoptera; family Halictidae; genus Halictus; species Halictus rubicundus. The sequence goes on along the minus strand of NW_027488685.1, from coordinate 381,555 downwards.
CGACGAAACGACAAGAACAACGATGGGCGCGAGCGTGTGTGTAATTAGACGTGTCGAGAACGAATTCGCACACTTCTCAACGGCGACGGTAATGAGGCGATCGCTGGTGATTCCCATCGATCACGTGATCGCGTATCGGCTGCGCGCGATTCCGAGAAACGCCGAAAACAAAAGGCGTCGCGCACACGTGATTCGCAGGATCGAGTTGACATGGTAGACGGGGCCCCGGGGCGATCCCCAGGGCCGTAACGCGGGGTCTCGAACAGACTTAAAATTAACTTAGTGCTACGTTTAATCCTAAACATACCGCCCGCCTCGGATTTCTTTAGAGATCCGAAATTGACTAGTCGAACAGTACCGCAGGACGGGAACCGCAAACAAGAATGATTCATATATTTGAAGGCACCGCCCGCCGTGGACCACTGGCAAGACACGTCCCGCCCGCCATGAACTGTGGGTGATACACGATAGAATGAGACATATATATATATATACAGGACGCGTATGTACAATGTCGGGAACGTAAACACGACGAACGAGGCGCAGATAAATCTAATGGCACGCACACGAAACTGAGACGGCGATTATGCCTATTTACAGATATGTACAATCAACTTCTTGCATTCGAAGAGGCGATGTCGATGCGTCGCACGATGCAACTCTGCGATTACGATTTAATCGGACGGTAAATCGATCGGAAGCACGCATACTTTAACAATGGGTCGCTTATATTCGGAATTAGCGGTTTTCACCGTGACAACGCGCGTAATGCCATCATCGCCGGGGTGACAAGCGGAGACGCGACCAAGTTCCCATTTACACGGGGGTAGATTCGCATGCCGCAATAAAACTAACTGTCCGACGGTAATATTCGACTGAGGGGTTTTCCACTTGACGCGTTGTTGGAGACCATGCATGTAGTCATGCGACCATCGGTGCCAGAAACTTTCCATCATTTGTTGGAATAATTGCCAACGCGAGAGACGCGATTCCTTTTGATCGAGCAACGATGGAGCCGGTACAGCGGTTAGCGCCGATCCGATCAAAAAATGCCCAGGCGTTAGGGCACAGTAGTCATCGAAATTATCCGACGCCGCGGCGAGTGGGCGGGAGTTCAAACATGCTTCTACTTGACAGAGCAAAGTCGAAAATTCTTCGAAGGTCAATGTGTGGGCTCCAACAACTCGTTTGAGGTGATATTTGACGCTACGAATGCCGGCCTCCCACAATCCTCCGAAATGAGGAGCGGAAGGCGGCGTGAAGTGCCACGTGACATTATCGGTGGCTAGCCGATTGAGCATTGTAGGATCGCGAGTGGCTTCTCGAAACGCCGTCGCGAGTTCTCGATTCGCGCCGGTAAACGTTGTGCCATTATCTGAGTACAGGGCGTTGGGAATACCGCGCCGAGAGCAGAAGCGGTTGTACGCGGCAAGGAACGCTACAGTCGAATAATCGCTAACAAGTTCCAAATGAACGGCTTTGACGACCATACAAATAAATAAGGCGATGTAGGATTTGCGAGAATGATGTCCGCGACCCGGAGATGTGCGTGTTTGAATTGGGCCGGCATAATCGAGACCGCAATGCAAAAACGGACGAGCCGAGCGCGTAACTCGAAAGTCCGGGAGGTCTCCCATAAGCGCGCTTTGTTGCTTTGCTTTCTCGCGGACGCATGCAACGCACTTATGAAGAAGGGCTCGTACTATTGGACGCGCGCGTAGAATCCAATATTCTTGGCGAAGAATGCTCAGCGTTAAATGAGATCCAGCATGGAGGGCTCGCAGATGAGCATGCACGATGATGACGTCTAAGAGTGGATGCGACTTAACGATAATCGGATGTTTTTCTTGCTCCGACAACTTGGCGTTTTTTAATCGTCCGCCCACGCGAATTAAACCGTCTTTGTCTATATATGGATTAAGGGCGAGCAGGGAGCTCTTTTGGTTGAGCGGACGATGTTGACGAAGAGACTGAATCTCCTCAGGAAAAAGGTCGCGTTGTATCTGTCGGAGCCAGAAATTCTTTGCACCTCGGATTTCTGACGCGTCGAGAGCTCGGCTTCCAACGCGTAAACGCGAAACGGGACGTTTCCGAATTCGCTCGACGAAACGGAAAATATACGCGGTGACCCTTAATAATTTTGGCCAGGATGAAAACCGGTCACGTAGCTCCCACGGTGTGCTAGGCAGTACAAGGTTAAAAGAGAGGGTCGGACGTTCCTCCGCGCGCGCGTCAGGCGATGCGACCGGGATATTTGGAGGCCATTGGTCGGTCGACAGTTGCATCCACTGTGGTCCCTTCCACCAAAGATCGTGGTGCAATAGTTGGGACGGAAGTAAGCCGCGGGAGGCACAATCTGCGGGATTCTCCTCGGACGGTACATGTCGCCACATGGCATCCGGTAGGGAGGAGGCGATTTGAGCCACCCGATTCGCGACGAATGTTTTCCATCTCGACGCCGGTTGACGAAGCCAACAGAGGGTGATTGTCGAATCCGTCCAGCAATAACACGGGATCTCATTCGGAAGGTCATGCAGCGCTTGTCTCACGAACACGATGAGGCGAGCTAGTAAGAGGGCGGCGGAAAGTTCGAGCCGTGGAACAGTCAGCGGTTTGACAGGAGCGACTTTGGATTTGGCGGCGAGAAGAGACACGACAATGTGACCGGACGAGGTGACGACGCGCAGATACACGACAGCGGCATAGGCGACGGTAGATGCGTCGGCAAAGCCATGGAGTTCGCATGAGGCGATATCGAGAGTTTGGTGCGTCCATCGAGGAATCGCAAGGGACTTGAGGGCAGGTAATTCCGCGTTATATATCGTCCAGCGATCGAGAAAGGTTGATGGAAGTGGGGCGTCCCAACTGCATTTTTTCAACCACAGCTGTTGCATAAGAATTTTGGCATAGACGGTGGTGGGAGTGACCCAGCCTAAGGGATCGAAAAGGCGAGCGATCGTGGAAAGGATCGCTCGTTTGGTGCCTGCGGAATGATGGGGAAGCGTCACGCGGAAGCGAAATGCATCGGCATCTGGACTCCAGGCGACTCCAAGGACTTTCACAGTTTCGTCGAACTGTAATATTTTCTCAAGCCCTGTTCCACGGTCATGCGGACTGATGTCGCGAAGAAGATGTGGAGCGTTGGTCGTCCACTTATGCAACTGGAAGTGCGCTTTGCTGAGCAACGTGATCAACTGATTACGCGTTTCGGTTAAACGTGACTCGTCGGACGCGCCAAAAACGCAATCATCCACATAAAGATGGTTTTGGAGGACGCTCACGGCCAACGGAAAATTTGACCCTTCGTCTTCGACGAGTTGTTTCAAGACCCGAAGAGCCAGGAAGGGGGCCGGTGCTGTGCCATAGGTTACGGTCAACAACTGATACCGATCGACGGAATCAGACGGGGACGACCGCCATAGGATACGTTGATAATCGACGTCCTGCGGATTTACAAGAATTTGACGGTACATTTTTGTAACATCGGCGGTTAACAAGTACCGATATTGGCGACACCGCAATATTATTGTCGGGAGATCCGTTTGCAGTTTGGGTCCAATCAACAAATGGTCATTTAACGAGGTCCCGTTGCTTGTGAGACTCGACGCATTGAATACTACCCGAAGATGAGTAGTTACGCTGCTTTCTCGAATCACCGCGTGATGCGGAATGTACACGGTTTGAGGGCCGTCTTGAAGAGACGGAGGAACTTTCCGCATATGCCCAAGGTTCAGATATTCGCGCAAGAACGCATCGTACTCGTCAAACAATGGAGGGTTCGAACGGAGCCGCGTCTCGAGACGCGTCAGCATCCGGTGGGCGATGCGGTAGGAATTGCCGATGTCGATCGGATGGGCCCTTCGGAAGGGTAAACGAACCATATAACGACCGGAAGGGTCGCGTGTATGCGTGGTGCGAAAGTGATTTTCGCACTGTTCTTCCTCTTCCGTGTAACGGGAGGTATTAGGAATCTCCTCGATTTCCCAAAAGCGACGAAGTTCGCTTTCGAGCGGGTCGGACGGGGTGCAATGGTACGACGGAACGACCGGAGATGACGTTGACGTCATCGAACCGGCAGGACCCGACAGAAACCATCCAAATATGGAGTTTTGAGCGATCGGTTCGTGAATAGATCCCGTGCGGAGGCCGTCCAACAGTATAAACCCGTATAGATCCGCGCCTATTATAATTTGTATGGGATCGGAACTCATCGGCTTCTTGTCCGCTAAAGCGAGGTTACGAATATGTGGCCACGAAATGGTTCTTTCACATCGCTCAGGAACGTACCGCGTTAAGGATCGCAAAACCAACGTAGTGGTCGAGAGTGTCGGTCCGGTTCCGTTGGTGGGCGATATCTGAATTGTTGCAGCGTGTCGCGCGGTGGTTTCGCGGTTCCCTATACCGGAAATCGAGACAGACACGCGACGTCGTTGTACCCGTAATCGTTGCGCTAACGATTCCGTCATCAATGTAGTTGCCGAACCTTGATCGAGCAACGCGCGAACAAGTTCACTACGACCTGCGGCGGAACTTACTTTGACCCAAGCGGTCGCGAGCAGGATGCGTTGTGTTGCAAACACGGGTGGCGACGATACGTGTGACGCAACGGTAGTTTGCGCAAAGGGCGGCTGATCGGAACTTGATGGCGAGGCTTGAGAAACGGTTGAATTGTTGGGCGTGGAATCGAAATGTAACAAAGAATGATGTCGACGGCCGCATTGTTGACAGGAGTACTTACTCGGACACGCGGAGACAGCATGTTTTTGACTGAAGCAGTTTAAACAGCGTCGATCGCCTTTTACAAAGTCGAATCGCTGCGAGACGGTTTTAGATTTGAACTGCGTACAAGCGTTCAAACGGTGCTCGGTTTTGCACAACGGACACGACAACCGGTTGGAGGTCGCGGCGTGACTCGACACGTTTCGCTTCGCTTGTTTTGATATCGGTTGTAGAGCATCGAGCGCGCGAATCCGAGATTCTAAGAATTTCTCGAGCTCGGCATACGTCGGGTAGTCGGTGGAAGCTCCCAACTGCAACTCCCACGCTTTACGAGATGATCGGTCAAGGCGCGCGACAATTAAAAATACAAGCAGATCGTCCCATGTATCGACCGGACGACCGAGATTTCTGAGCGCTTGAATCGCGGTGTTGGCCTTGTCGCGCAGAGAGGTCAGATCGCTCGCGGATTCGGTCGAAACGTGCGGCAAGGAATGAAGCGTTTGAATATGGAAATTCACGAGACCTCTGTGATTGTCAAACCGTGCAGTTAACAAATCCCATGCAATTTTAAAATTCGCCTCGGTAATCGGCAGGTTCCGGACAAGGTCGCTCGCGGCACCTTTCAAACACGACCCGAGATAGTGCAGACGCGAGACGTCGGACAACGAAATATCTTTGATGATAAGGGCGGTAAACTTATCTCGAAAGCTTTCCCAGTCGTGGAAGTCTCCGGAAAACGTGGGCAGTCCTATTCGAGGCAGTTTCGATGGTGGTTGAGCTGGTGGAGGCGCTCCCGCTAAAGGTGAAGGCGGCGGCAGTTTGGCGGCTAGGGTTTGGATCGAGTCCGCGATGAAATCCGCGGCCATGGTGTAATCGTCCTCGCACCGGTTAAAATGCTCCTCCTTGAAGTAGGTGAGCTTGGTCGCTCCTTCGGTCTTGCGGAAGCTCTGAAGGCGCCGATTATTTTCCCGGCATTGGGCGAACGTCTCCTTGAGGTATTCCAGCCGCATTTGAAGTTTAGGCACGGTGAAGTTGTTTTGCCCAAGCTTCTTCAAATTTGGAAGAACACGTGCGAGGGCTTTCATGGCGGCCTCCTGCTCCAACAGCAAATCGTCCATGGTGGTGGCCATACTTTCCGTTAACAAATTCGAATTGAATCTTCTTCTTCACAAGGAACGATTATCCTGCTCGAAGGACCAATATGTTCGGGAACCCGGGACGAGAATTTTGGGGAGTGGACTGTATGGGAAATAGGATCGGGTGCGAACACAGGAGGGAGCTCGGAATTGCCAATGAGTGAAAATGTGAAGGAAGGAACGGGAGAGAATGGCCAAGAGAGCAAAGGAAGGATAGAAAGAGTCACCAAGCACGGGTGTAACGTTATATAAACTCTTTAATGTAAACACACTCGCGTAAACTATAATAGTGAGGGCGTGGTGCGATCGAGACGAGATGAAAATCGGATGCCGAGAAGCAGCGACGAAACGACAAGAACAACGATGGGCGCGAGCGTGTGTGTAATTAGACGTGTCGAGAACGAATTCGCACACTTCTCAACGGCGACGGTAATGAGGCGATCGCTGGTGATTCCCATCGATCACGTGATCGCGTATCGGCTGCGCGCGATTCCGAGAAACGCCGAAAACAAAAGGCGTCGCGCACACGTGATTCGCAGGATCGAGTTGACATGGTAGACGGGGCCCCGGGGCGATCCCCAGGGCCGCAACGCGGGGTCTCGAACAGACTTAAAATTAACTTAGTGCTACGTTTAATCCTAAACACTATCCTCTATCCTATCCTATCATCTATCCTATACTATCCTCTATCCTATCCTATCCTCTATCCTATCCTATCCTCTATCATATCCTATCCTCTATCCTATCCTATCCTCTATCCTATCCTATCGTATCCTCTATCGTATCCTATCCTCTATCCTATCCTATCGTATCCTCTATCGTATCCTATCCTCTATCCTATCCTATCGTATCCTCTATCGTATCCTATCCTATCGTATCCTCTATCGTATCCTATCCTCTATCCTATCCTATCCTCTATCCTATCCAATCCCCTATCCTATCCTCTATCCTAACCTATCCTCTATCTTATCCTATCCTCTATCCTATCCTATCATCTATCCTATCCTATCCTCTATCCTATCCTATCCTCTACCCTATCCTATCCTCTATCCTATCCTATCCTCTATCCTATCCTATCCTCTATCCTATCCTATCCTCTATCCTATCCTATCCTCTATCCTATCCTATCCTCTACCCTATCCTATCCTCTATCCTATCCTATCCTCTATCCTATCCTATCCTCTATCCTATCCTATCCTCTATCATATCCTTTCCTCTTTCCTATAATATCATCTATCCTATCCTATCCTCTATCCTATCCTATCCTCTACAATATCGTATCCTCTATCATATCCTTTCCTCTTTCCTATAATATCATCTATCCTATCCTATCCTCTATCTTATCCTATCCTCTATCCTATCCTATCATCTATCCTATACTATCCTCTATCCTATCCTATCCTCTATCCTATCCTATCCTCTATCATATCCTATCCTCTATCCTATCCTATCATCTATCCTATCTTATCCTCTATCTTATCCTATCCTCTATCCTATCCTATCATCTATCCTATCCTATCTTCTATCCTATCCTATCCTCTATCATATCCTATCCTCTATCCTATCCTATCCTCTATCCTATCCTATCCTCTATCCTATCCTATCCTCTATACTATCCTATCCTCTATCCTATCCTATCCTCTATCCTATCCTATCCTCTATCCTATCCTATCCTTTATAATATCCTATCCTCTATCCTATCCTATCCTCTATAATATCGTATCCTCTATCATATCCTTTCCTCTTTCCTATAATATCATCTATCCTATCCTATCCTCTATCTTATCCTATCCTCTACCCTATCCTATCATCTATCCTATCCTATCCTCTATCCTATCCTATCCTATCCTCTATCCTATCCTATCCTCTATCCTATCCTATCCTCTATCCTATCCTATCCTCTACAATATCGTATCCTCTATCATATCCTTTCCTCTTTCCTATAATATCATCTATCCTATCCTTTCCTCTATCTTATCCTATCCTCTATCCTATCCTATCATCTATCCTATACTATCCTCTATCCTATCCTATCCTCTATCCTATCCTATCCTCTATCATATCCTATCCTCTATCCTATCCTATCCTCTATCCTATCCTATCCTCTATCATATCCTATCCTCTATCCTATCCTATCCTCTACCCTATCCTATCATCTATCCTATCCTATCCTCTATCCTATCCTATCCTCTATCCTATCCTATCCTCTATCCTATCCTATCCTCTATCCTATCCTATCCTCTATACTATCCTATCCTCTATCCTATCCTATTCTCTATCCTATCCTATCGTATCCTCTGTCCTATCCTATCCTCGATCCTATCCTATCCTCTATCCTATCCTATCGTCTATCCTATCATATCCTCTATCTTATCCTATCCTCTATCCTATCCCGTCCTCTATCCTATCCTATCCTCTATACTATCCTATCCTATCCTCTATCCTATCCTATCCTCATTCCTATAATATCATCTGTCCTATCCTATCCTCTATCCTATCCAATCCTCTATCCTATCCTATCCTCTATCATATCCTATCCTCTATCCTATCCTATACTCTATCCTATCTTATCCTCTATCTTATCCTATCCTCTATCCTATCCTCTATCCTATCCTATCCTTTATTCTATCCAATCCCCTATCCTATCCTCTATCCTATCCTATCATCTATCCTATCCTATCCTCTATCCTATCCTATCCTCTATCATATCCTATCCTCTATCATATCCTATCCTCTATCCTATCCAATCCTCTATCCTATCCTATCCTCTATCCTATCCTATCGTATCCTCTATCCTATCCTATCGTATCCTCTATCGTATCCTATCCTCTATCCTATCCTATCCTCTATCCTATCCAATCCCCTATCCTATCCTCTATCTTATCCTATCCTCTATCCTATCCTATCATCTATCCTATCCTATCCTCTGTCCTATCCTATCCTCTATCATATCCTATCCTCTATCCTATCCTATACTCTATCCTATCTTATCCTCTATCTTATCCTATCCTCTATCCTATCCTCTATCCTATCCTATCCTTTATTCTATCCAATCCCCTATCCTATCCTCTATCCGATCCTATCCTCTATCCTATCCTATCCTCTATCCTATCCTATCCTCTATCTTATCCTATCCTCTATCCTATCTGATCATCTATCCTATCCTATCCTCTATCCTATCCTATCCTCTATCCTATCCTATCCTCTACAATATCGTATCCTCTATCATATCCTTTCCTCTTTCCTATAATATCATCTATCCTATCCTATCCTCTATCTTATCCTATCCTCTATCCTATCCTATCATCTATCCTATACTATCCTCTATCCTATCCTATCCTCTATCCTATCCTATCCTCTATCATATCCTATCCTCTATCCTATCCTATCCTCTATCCTAACCTATCCTCTATCATATCCTATCCTCTATCCTATCCTATCATCTATCCTATCCTATCCTCTATCCTATCCTATCCTCTACCCTATCCTATCCTCTATCCTATCCTATCCTCTATCCTATCCTATCCTCTATCCTATCCTATCCTCTATCATATCCTTTCCTCTTTCCTATAATATCATCTATCCTATCCTATCCTCTATCCTATCCTATCCTCTACAATATCGTATCCTCTATCATATCCTTTCCTCTTTCCTATAATATCATCTATCCTATCCTTTCCTCTATCTTATCCTATCCTCTATCCTATCCTATCATCTATCCTATACTATCCTCTATCCTATCCTATCCTCTATCCTATCCTATCCTCTATCATATCCTATCCTCTATCCTATCCTATCCTCTATCCTATCCTATCCTCTATCATATCCTATCCTCTATCCTATCCTATCCTCTACCCTATCCTATCATCTATCCTATCCTATCCTCTATCCTATCCTATCCTCTATCCTATCCTATCCTCTATCCTATCCTATCCTCTATCCTATCCTATCCTCTATACTATCCTATCCTCTATCCTATCCTATTCTCTATCCTATCCTATCGTATCCTCTGTCCTATCCTATCCTCGATCCTATCCTATCCTCTATCCTATCCTATCGTCTATCCTATCATATCCTCTATCTTATCCTATCCTCTATCCTATCCCCTCCTCTATCCTATCCTATCCTCTATACTATCCTATCCTATCCTCTATCCTATCCTATCCTCATTCCTATAATATCATCTGTCCTATCCTATCCTCTATCCTATCCAATCCTCTATCCTATCCTATCCTCTATCATATCCTATCCTCTATCCTATCCTATACTCTATCCTGTCTTATCCTATCCTCTATCCTATCCTCTATCCTATCCTATCCTTTATTCTATCCAATCCCCTATCCTATCCTCTATCCTATCCTATCATCTATCCTATCCTATCCTCTATCCTATCCTATCCTCTATCATATCCTATCCTCTATCATATCCTATCCTCTATCCTATCCAATCCTCTATCCTATCCTATCCTCTATCCTATCCTATCGTATCCTCTATCCTATCCTATCGTATCCTCTATCGTATCCTATCCTCTATCCTATCCTATCCTCTATCCTATCCAATCCCCTATCCTATCCTCTATCTTATCCTATCCTCTATCCTATCCTATCATCTATCCTATCCTATCCTCTGTCCTATCCTATCCTCTATCATATCCTATCCTCTATCCTATCCTATACTCTATCCTATCTTATCCTCTATCTTATCCTATCCTCTATCCTATCCTCTATCCTATCCTATCCTTTATTCTATCCAATCCCCTATCCTATCCTCTATCCGATCCTATCCTCTATCCTATCCTATCCTCTATCCTATCCTATCCTCTATCTTATCCTATCCTCTATCCTATCTGATCATCTATCCTATCCTATCCTCTATCCTATCCTATCCTCTATCATATCCTATCCTCTATCATATCCTATCCTCCATCCTATCCAATCCTCTATCCTATCCTATCCTCTATCCTATCCTATCGTATCCTCTATCCTATCCTATCCTATCCTATCCTCTATCCTATCCTATCCTCTATCCTATCCTATACTCTATCCTATCTTATCCTCTATCTTATCCTATCCTCTATCCTATCCTCTATCCTATCCTATCCTTTATTCTATCCAATCCCCTATCCTATCCTCTATCCGATCCTATCCTCTATCCTATCCTATCCTCTATCCTATCCTATCCTCTATCCTATCCTATCCTCTATCCTAACCTAACCTATCCTCTATCCTATCCTATCCTCTATCCTATCCTATCGTATCCTCTATCGTATCCTATCCTCTATCCTATCCTATCCTCTATCCTATCCAATCCCCTATCCTATCCTCTATCCTATCCAATCCTCTATCCTATCCTATCCTCTAGCCTATCCTATCGTATCCTCTATCCTATCCTAACCTATCCTCTATCCTATCCTATACTCTATCCTATCCTATCCTCTATCCTATCCTATCCTCTATCCTATCCTATCCTCTATCCTATCCTATCCTAGCCTCTATCCTATCCTATCCTCTATCCGATCCTATCCTCTATCTTATCCTATCCTCTATCCTATCCTATCATCTATCCTATCCTATCCTCTATCCTATCCTATCCTCTATCATATCCTATCCTCTATCCTATCCTATACTCTATCCTATCTTATCCTCTATCTTATCCTATCCTCTATCCTATCCTCTATCCTATCCTATCCTTTATTCTATCCAATCCCCTATCCTATCCTCTATCCTATCCTATCATCTATCCTATCCTATCCTCTATCCTATCCTATCCTCTATCATATCCTATCCTCTATCATATCCTATCCTCTATCCTATCCAATCCTCTATCCTATCCTATCCTCTATCCTATCCTATCGTATCCTCTATCCTATCCTATCGTATCCTCTATCGTATCCTATCCTCTATCCTATCCTATCCTCTATCCTATCCAATCCCCTATCCTATCCTCTATCTTATCCTATCCTCTATCCTATCCTATCATCTATCCTATCCTATCCTCTGTCCTATCCTATCCTCTATCATATCCTATCCTCTATCCTATCCTATACTCTATCCTATCTTATCCTCTATCTTATCCTATCCTCTATCCTATCCTCTATCCTATCCTATCCTTTATTCTATCCAATCCCCTATCCAATCCTCTATCCGATCCTATCCTCTATCCTATCCTATCCTCTATCCTATCCTATCCTCTATCTTATCCTATCCTCTATCCTATCTGATCATCTATCCTATCCTATCCTCTATCCTATCCTATCCTCTATCATATCCTATCCTCTATCATATCCTATCCTCCATCCTATCCAATCCTCTATCCTATCCTATCCTCTATCCTATCCTATCGTATCCTCTATCCTATCCTATCCTATCCTATCCTCTATCCTATCCTATCCTCTATCCTATCCTATACTCTATCCTATCTTATCCTCTATCTTATCCTATCCTCTATCCTATCCTCTATCCTATCCTATCCTTTATTCTATCCAATCCCCTATCCTATCCTCTATCCGATCCTATCCTCTATCCTATCCTATCCTCTATCCTATCCTATCCTCTATCCTATCCTATCCTCTATCATATCCTATCCTCTATCATATCCTATCCTCTATCCTATCCAATCCTCTATCCTATCCTATCCTCTATCCTGTCCTATCGTAGCCTCTATCGTATCCTATCCTCTATCCTATCCTATCCTTTATTCTATCCAATCCCCTATCCTATCCTCTATCCGATCCTATCCTCTATCCTATCCTATCCTCTATCCTATCCTATCCTCTATCCTATCCTATCCTCTATCTTATCCTATCCTCTATCCTATCCTATCATCTATCCTATCCTATCCTCCATCCTATCCTATCCTCTATCATATCCTATCCTCTATCATATCCTATCCTCTATCCTATCCAATCCTCTATCCTATCCTATCCTCTATCCTATCCTATCGTATCCTCTATCCTATCCTATCCTATCCTCTATCCTATCCTATCCTCTATCCTATCCTATCCTCTATCCTATCCTATCCTCTATCCTATCCTATCCTCTATCCTATCCTATCCTCTATCCTATCCTATCCTCTATCCTATCCTATCCTCTATCCTATCCTATCCTCTATCCTATCCTATCCTCTATCCTATCCTATCCTCTATCCTATCCTATCCTCTATCCTATCCTATACTCTATCCTATCTTATCCTCTATCTTATCCTATCCTCTATCCTATCCTATCCTTTATTCTATCCAATCCCCTATCCTATCCTCTATCCTATCCTATCATCTATCCTATCCTATCCTCTATCCTATCCTATCCTCTATCATATCCTATCCTCTATCATATCCTATCCTCTATCCTATCCAATCCTCTATCCTATCCTATCCTCTATCCTATCCTATCGTATCCTCTATCCTATCCTATCGTATCCTCTATCGTGTCCTATCCTCTATCCTATCCTATCCTCTATCCTATCCAATCCCCTATCCTATCCTCTATCTTATCCTATCCTCTATCCTATCCTATCATCTATCCTATCCTATCCTCTGTCCTATCCTATCCTCTATCATATCCTATCCTCTATCCTATCCTATACTCTATCCTATCTTATCCTCTATCTTATCCTATCCTCTATCCTATCCTCTATCCTATCCTATCCTTTATTCTATCCAATCCCCTATCCTATCCTCTATCCGATCCTATCCTCTATCCTATCCTATCCTCTATCCTATCCTATCCTCTATCTTATCCTATCCTCTATCCTATCTGATCATCTATCCTATCCTATCCTCTATCCTATCCTATCCTCTATCATATCCTATCCTCTATCATATCCTATCCTCCATCCTATCCAATCCTCTATCCTATCCTATCCTCTATCCTATCCTATCGTATCCTCTATCCTATCCTATCCTATCCTATCCTCTATCCTATCCTATCCTCTATCCTATCCTATACTCTATCCTATCTTATCCTCTATCTTATCCTATCCTCTATCCTATCCTCTATCCTATCCTATCCTTTATTCTATCCAATCCCCCATCCTATCCTCTATCCGATCCTATCCTCTATCCTATCCTATCCTCTATCCTATCCTATCCTCTATCCTATCCTATCCTCTATCCTAACCTAACCTATCCTCTATCCTATCCTATCCTCTATCCTATCCTATCGTATCCTCTATCGTATCCTATCCTCTATCCTATCCTATCCTCTATCCTATCCAATCCCCTATCCTATCCTCTATCCTATCCAATCCTCTATCCTATCCTATCCTCTAGCCTATCCTATCGTATCCTCTATCCTATCCTAACCTATCCTCTATCCTATCCTATACTCTATCCTATCCTATCCTCTATCCTATCCTATCCTCTATCCTATCCTATCCTCTATCCTATCCTATCCTAGCCTCTATCCTATCCTATCCTCTATCCGATCCTATCCTCTATCTTATCCTATCCTCTATCCTATCCTATCATCTATCCTATCCTATCCTCTATCCTATCCTATCCTCTATCATATCCTATCCTCTATCCTATCCTATACTCTATCCTATCTTATCCTCTATCTTATCCTATCCTCTATCCTATCCTCTATCCTATCCTATCCTTTATTCTATCCAATCCCCTATCCTATCCTCTATCCTATCCTATCATCTATCCTATCCTATCCTCTATCCTATCCTATCCTCTATCCTATCCTATACTCTATCCTATCTTATCCTCTATCTTATCCTATCCTCTATCCTATCCTCTATCCTATCCTATCCTTTATTCTATCCAATCCCCTATCCAATCCTCTATCCGATCCTATCCTCTATCCTATCCTATCCTCTATCCTATCCTATCCTCTATCTTATCCTATCCTCTATCCTATCTGATCATCTATCCTATCCTATCCTCTATCCTATCCTATCCTCTATCATATCCTATCCTCTATCATATCCTATCCTCCATCCTATCCAATCCTCTATCCTATCCTATCCTCTATCCTATCCTATCGTATCCTCTATCCTATCCTATCCTATCCTATCCTCTATCCTATCCTATCCTCTATCCTATCCTATACTCTATCCTATCTTATCCTCTATCTTATCCTATCCTCTATCCTATCCTCTATCCTATCCTATCCTTTATTCTATCCAATCCCCTATCCTATCCTCTATCCGATCCTATCCTCTATCCTATCCTATCCTCTATCCTATCCTATCCTCTATCCTATCCTATCCTCTATCA
Source organism: Halictus rubicundus (assembly GCF_050948215.1). Lineage (NCBI taxonomy): Eukaryota > Metazoa > Arthropoda > Insecta > Hymenoptera > Halictidae > Halictus > Halictus rubicundus. Next base: position 366,480 of record NW_027488685.1, on the reverse strand, counting down.
TATCCTATCCTCTATCATATCCTATCCTCTATCCTATCCAATCCTCTATCCTATCCTATCCTCTATCCTGTCCTATCGTAGCCTCTATCGTATCCTATCCTCTATCCTATCCTATCCTTTATTCTATCCAATCCCCTATCCTATCCTCTATCCGATCCTATCCTCTATCCTATCCTATCCTCTATCCTATCCTATCCTCTATCCTATCCTATCCTCTATCTTATCCTATCCTCTATCCTATCCTATCATCTATCCTATCCTATCCTCCATCCTATCCTATCCTCTATCATATCCTATCCTCTATCATATCCTATCCTCTATCCTATCCAATCCTCTATCCTATCCTATCCTCTATCCTATCCTATCGTATCCTCTATCCTATCCTATCCTATCCTCTATCCTATCCTATCCTCTATCCTATCCTATCCTCTATCCTATCCTATCCTCTATCCTATCCTATCCTCTATCCTATCCTATCCTCTATCCTATCCTATCCTCTATCCTATCCTATCCTCTATCCTATCCTATCCTCTATCCTATCCTATCCTCTATCCTATCCTATCCTCTATCCTATCCTATCCTCTATCCTATCCTATCCTCTATCCTATCCTATCCTCTATCCTATCCTATCCTCTATCCTATCCTATACTCTATCCTATCTTATCCTCTATCTTATCCTATCCTCTATCCTATCCTATCCTTTATTCTATCCAATCCCCTATCCTATCCTCTATCCTATCCTATCCTCTATCCTATCCTATCCTCTATCTTATCCTATCCTCTATCCTATCTGATCATCTATCCTATCCTATCCTCTATCCTATCCTATCCTCTATCATATCCTATCCTCTATCATATCCTATCCTCCATCCTATCCAATCCTCTATCCTATCCTATCCTCTATCCTATCCTATCGTATCCTCTATCCTATCCTATCCTATCCTATCCTCTATCCTATCCTATCCTCTATCCTATCCTATACTCTATCCTATCTTATCCTCTATCTTATCCTATCCTCTATCCTATCCTCTATCCTATCCTATCCTTTATTCTATCCAATCCCCTATCCTATCCTCTATCCGATCCTATCCTCTATCCTATCCTATCCTCTATCCTATCCTATCCTCTATCCTATCCTATCCTCTATCCTATCCTATCGTACCCTCTATCGTATCCTATCCTCTATCCTATCCTATCCTCTATCCTATCCTATCATCTATACTATCCTATTGTAAAGTGATCAAAACAAGAGGGGGGTCGAAAGAAAACTCCTGAGAAACGCAGGAACTCTTTATTTAGTAATTGTTCTATACGGGACTGCTCGGGAATTAGCGCTCAGACCTGACTGCTCGAAATCGTGCATTTTGCCAAATTCAGTCGCTCCCCTCTCCAGGATCCGGTCCCCTCCGAAAAGGGAGGGGCCCTCGTATTTGCTTTGTAAGGCCAACGCTGCTGGTTTATTGCCGGTAGCCTACGCGTCCCGGGAAGACCTTTTCTTCCCGCACACGTTTTGACCTTATTAATCTCAGGAGCCTATCTCCTGAATGGTCTACAACGGCCTCAAGTCGACCCTGTGTCGACACTAGCACGTGTATGGCTTGACGGCCACAAACAACACCTGTTGTTGTTTGCGCACGTTGGGCTATACCATTGAACGTTAGGCACTCACCAAATAGCATAGACGGAAATAATCAATTTGTCTCTCGCCATGCCCGAAACAGCCTTACATATCTTTAAATTCCTTAATATTATAATTCTCGCGATCGCAACAAACATCAACAATCTGAAACTTATCAATTACAATACATATACATTACACATCGGAAAACAAGAAGGATGTAACAGAAACGATACAGTCGCAGGTCGCATACCACCAACTAACCTGTGGTTAACACTCTCCCGCCCGTACAAAATTACTTTCATTTTGTACCATTATTTGCAGCGAGCAATTTGATTAATTTTCGCGCCGGCCGCGTAAACTCCCCCGTTGACGTGCGTACCTTAGCTATTCTAACTTCTCCATCCACGCTTGGATATACGTCTATGACGGTCCCTCGTTTCCATACGTTGCGAGGCGTTTGGTAATCTATGATTATCACCAAGTCACCTACTGCTAACGGTCTTGCAGTACGATTCCACTTGGTTCGCGGAATTAGTGTAGGCAAGTATTCTTTTAACCAACGCTTCCAAAACGCGTCGGCGAACGATTGCGCTATCCTCCATTGGTTTCTAGGACAAATTGCTCTAAATTCATACGCGCCCAATCTTATTTCCCCCGACGATGTACCTATGAGAAAATGATTAGGAGTCAGGGCTTCGTTGTCTCTGGGATCTACAGACACGTGCGTCAGCGGTCGTGAATTTACGGAGTGCTCTATCTCGGCTAGGAGCGTGACTAAAACTTCCTCGCTCGTCGCTTGATCGCGCAACACGGTATCGAGCGCGGTTTTGACCGATCTAATCATTCGCTCCCAAGCCCCACCCATATGTGGTGCATCCGGCGGATTAAACAGCCACTTTATTCGTTTTGACGCAGCGTATTCCTTTTGCTTCTCCGTGTCTATGCCGGCTATCGCGTCTTTCAGTTCCTTGCTCGCTCTTACGAAATTCGTTCCGTTGTCGCTGTAAACCGCCAATGGAGATCCTCTCCGGGCTGCCAACCTTTGTAAGGCCATAACAGCCGAGCTTGCGCTCAAGCTATGAGCCAAATCCAAATGTATGGCTCTTGTCGTCAAACAGGTGAAAAGGACTCCCCAGCGTTTTTCCCGCCGACGTCCAATCTTGACGCATAGCGGCCCGAAATAATCGACGCCGCAATGACTGAATGGCCGCTCTCAATACGCTAATCTACCGGCAGGTAACGTAGCCATCTTCGGATCCTGTGGTTTTCCTCTTCGTATTTTACAAACTAAACATTTGCTTATTAGCGACCGGAGCGTATTTCTGAGCCCGACGATGCAAAATTCTTGGCGGAGTTCATTTATGAAGGCACCCACCGCCATTTCGAACTTTTAGTGAGTTCGCCAATTTCGCCCAAGCGGTGTGCCACGAATATTTGACGTGTACGCGGCTCAGATTTGATCCAGCGAATTACCGTGCTAGAGTCGCTCCAAAATACACGCCGACCAATGTCAATTTCCAACTCTTTTTGTACCGTACTAGCTAGCCGTGACGCTAACAATGCGGCCTGCAATTCCAATCGGGGAATAGAGAGCGGCTTCAACGGCGCTACTCTTGTTTTCGCCATGATAAGCGCGATATGCGCCGGCGCATTCTCGATCTCGAAGCGCAAGTATGCGACTGCCGCATAGGCTTTTAGACTTGCATCACAAAATACGTGTAGGTCCGCCCTGGTATAACATTTTCCGTTCGGGGATACACACCGCGGAACGCGTATTTGCACCGCTTCACGAAGACGTTTTACCCAGGACAGCCACCCTGCGTGTTCCTCCATTCTAATGTGATCGTCCCAACCAAAGCCGCTTCGCCATATTTCCTGCATTAATATTTTAGACATAAGCGTTAAGCGGGAGAGAAAGCCAAGCGGGTCGAACACGGACATTACAACTCGCAGGTACTCGCGCTTCGTTGGTACTTTTTCTTTATTTACGAGGCTTTCCGGAATTTTAACCATTCCAATGTTGAACCCTAGCATGTCGAATCGTGTATCCCAGAATAGGCCTAAAACTCGTTCTCCCTTTTGAATACACAACGGATTCTTGCTAATTTCGGATAAATCCCGAACATTCATCCCTAATAGCGCTCGTTCGTCGTTAGAAACCCATCCGTGCATTTCGAAGTTCGCGTTCGCGTTGATATTCACCACGTCGCGCACGAGACACGCGGCCTCTTGCACGGTCCTTCGGCTGGCTAAGAAGTCGTCCATGTAACTGTTATTTATTATACTTGCTGCCGACCGTGGTTTTCGGCCAGCGAAGCTCCTCGCATTTTCGTCCTTAACAAACATAGCGCTGCAGGGTGATGGCTTCGCGCCGAAAATCAGCGAGGTCATTTCATACACGTCGGGCTCCGCGGCTCTCGATTTTCCACGCCACAAAAACCTCTGCGCTCCGCGATCTTTCTTACGAACCTAAATCCTAAGGAACATATCTTTTATATCCGCTTTTACCGCAACTACCTCTTGTCTAAAACGAATCAATACTCCCGGCAGAGATTGTAATAAATCAGGCCCTGATTCGAGCTGATAATTTAGGCTTATACCCGCCGATTTTGCAGCAGCATCAAACACGAGCCTAACTCGGCCAGGCTTATTTGTATTTCGCACCCCAAAATGCGGCAGATACCAGACACGCTCGTTTGTCGAGTCTCGATCGACCCTTTCCGCGTATCCGTTTTTTATTAAACGATCCATTTCTTGATAATATAGGGACGCGTACTCCGGATCCCGATCCAGCTTTCGTTCCAAGGAGAAAAGTCTTTGCCGTGCGGTTGCGAGACTATCCACTTGCGGCGCCGGCTCTTTTCTCCATAGCAAGCCCACTTCCCACGCGTTATCTACTTTTCGAGCGGTGTTTCTCAAGATTTGGACGGCGTATGTATGCTCATTTTTTGTCTTATTTGTATTGCTCACCCCAAAATTGTCCAATTGAAAATACTGCTTCACGAGTTCATCGAGCCGCTCTTCTTCCTTCTTGACTTGTATCTCGCACGAAGAGATCGATTTCATCTCATTCACGCCCGAGAATGCACTCTCCATTAGTCCCGCCGGCATGGAACCATGTACCGCCCATCCCAACAACGATCGGGAAATTCCTAACATATATCTTTTCAATTCGCGAAATTCGCGGGTCGCTATCATTTGCCACTGCTCTTGCCCTAAGAGTAGCCTCGGTCGCGCGTTGCTGTACGCCTGTACGTTCACGTTCTCCGTGAATTTCACACGCTCCACTATCTCTACCGAAAGTGTTTGCAAGGGAAGGTTCAAATCTGGCACCGAAATTGCATGTTTGATGGCGTACGCGTCAAATGCTCCTTGTATTTCCAATTCGACCTTTTCGCTCGCGACAGTCACGGCTTCTTTGTCGTTTATGCCCTTCAGGGCAAAATTCAATCGCGGTCCGCGCGCGCCTATTTCTCGCGCTAACTTCCGTTCAATCAAGGTTATAGTTGAACCTTCGTCAAGCAAGGCGTAGGTAATTACAGGTTTTTTAGGGCCTGAAACGCGGACGGGAATTATTTTTAGGAGAGTATACCCTTTCCCTTGTCATGCGCCCGGATTAATAATACAGGTCGTCGCTTCTTGTGATCGGTTCGACGCTGGTCCCTGCTTTCGTGTCGCTTGGAAATTGCCGGCCGAAGCCTTTGTTTTATGAAGCAAACTATGGTGAGGTTTATCGCAATGATCGCAATTCGCACCTTTACACTGCGTACTGCCGTGACCGCGGTCCAAACATTTGAAACATAGTTCGTTTTTTCTAACCAACGCCCAGCGTTTTTGTATGGTCTCGCGGGCAAGGTCCCGACACTGCCGAGATTTATGATTTGATCGACTGCAGAAGGCACATCTGTCGGTACGACCCGTCTGATCGCTAGGGCCAGTGTACCCTTTCTCCAGTCGACGCAGACCATGCGTCGTCGTATACGTGGCCGCAGTTCTTAAGCGCGATGGTTTTTTTTTAATTTGCGAATCGCGTACGTAGGACGTAGATGGTATATCCGTATCGAAAATGCTTGTCGCGGCCGCTAACTCAGCTTCTCTGTAAACGAAATCCGCGAGTTTCTCCAGCGTGGTCTTCTCCGCGGCAGCTTCTGCGGCATACCTATTAAACGCATATCTCAACGCAGACGGCAACTTGTTCGCAACAATTTTTATCAATTCCGGGCTATACAAATAACCAATGAGGTTAATAGATTTTAACGCAACAACAGAATTACGCAATTTCGCCGCAAATTGGACTATATTTTGATTTCCAAACTCTAAATTGGGCAATCCGCTTATATCGCTCGCGATCTTTTCTGCTATCGTGTTTTTGTTACCAAATTGCAATTCAAGCGTTTCTATAATGACATTCGCATCGCTAGCCGTGGCCAACAGCGCAGTTACGCTTGCGCGCGCCTCACCCTCGAGCGCATCAAACAGTCGCGCGACGTTTTCCCGTCTAGAATATCCTCCAAGTTCCGCAGACGATAGGTACGCCTCTTTAAAATTTAGCCACTCAATTGGATTGCCCGAAAATTTCGGCAATTTTTTTGCCGTGGTCAATCGATGCAACAACCGCGAATCTCCTTCGGCCATTGATGCTTCCCTAACCGTACGCAACGTATTCACGATTGCCTCCGTCAACCGTTCGGTCGGATTAGCCTCCCATCTAGTGCTTGCCAAGATGGAGGGGCTATTACAAAAATTACGCTCGCGCGTCGGTAAGGGAACCTCTAAGTCGTCTTCTAAGGTGACGTCTTCCCGTCGGGTCTGGGCCGCTGCTCCCGGTCGAGATGCACCGTAGTTCCCGCCTTCCTGACTGTTCCTGCGAGACGATGGACTGCTCTCCTCAGCTCTCGGACGTCGCAGCGATGCGACGCCGTACTCCTGCTCTGCTGGCTGGACATCGGATGAGGCTGGAAGGACGGGTTGCGAGTTCTCCGTCGCTGCCGCTCCCCGACTCGCACCGCAGGATCTTTTTGCATTCGGAGTGCTGTCCTCGGACCGCGCAGCCGGAGTATTCTTCCTTTTCCTCGGCGGCATGGCCTCGAAGTGAACTGCTCTCACTAGTGTAACACTTAACACCCGCGGGCACTTCCACTAATCACAACTACTAGAAACAGCCACGAGCAACAATTACTAGCAACATAAACACTGTTCCCCACGAAACTCTTGATCACGAACTATTTACCGGTCTATAAGTCCCGGGTTTCGGCACCAATTTGTAAAGTGATCAAAACAAGAGGGGGGGTCGAAAGAAAACTCCTGAGAAACGCAGGAACTCTTTATTTAGTAATTGTTCTATACGGGACTGCTCGGGAATAAGCGCTCAGACCTGACTGCTCGAAATCGTGCATTTTGCCAAATTCAGTCGCTCCCCTCTCCAGGATCCGGTCCCCTCCGAAAAGGGAGGGGCCCTCGTATTTGCTTTGTAAGGCCAACGCTGCTGGTTTATTGCCGGTAGCCTACGCGTCCCGGGAAGACCTTTTCTTCCCGCACACGTTTTGACCTTATTAATCTCAGGAGCCTATCTCCTGAATGGTCTACAACGGCCTCAAGTCGACCCTGTGTCGACACTAGCACGTGTATGGCTTGACGGCCACAAACAACACCTGTTGTTGTTTGCGCACGTTGGGCTATACCATTGAACGTTAGGCACTCACCAAATAGCATAGACGGAAATAATCAATTTGTCTCTCGCCATGCCCGAAACAGCCTTACATATCTTTAAATTCCTTAATATTATAATTCTCGCGATCGCAACAAACATCAACAATCTGAAACTTATCAATTACAATACATATACATTACACATCGGAAAACAAGAAGGATGTAACAGAAACGATACAGTCGCAGGTCGCATACCACCAACTAACCTGTGGTTAACACCTATCCTCTATCGTCTCCTATCCTGTATCCGATCCAATCCCCTATCCTCTAACCTATCCTATTCTCTATCCTATCCTATCGTATCCTCTATCGTATCCTATCCTCTATCCTATCCTATCCTCTATCCTATCCTATCCTCTATACTATCCTATCTTCTATCCTATCCTATCCTCTATCCTATCCAATCCTCTATCCTATCCTATCCTCTATCCTATCCTCTCCTCTATCCTATCCTATCCTCTATCCTATCCTATCCTCTATCCTATCCTATCCTCTATCCTATCCTATCCTCTATCCTATCCTATCCTGTATCCTATCCTATCCTCTATCCTATCCTATCCTATCCTCTATCCTATACTATCCTCTGCTCTATCCTATCCTATCCTCTATCCTATCCTATCCTCTATCCTATCCTATCCTCTATCCTATCCTATCCTCTATCCTATCCTATCCTCTACCCTATCCTATCCTCTAACCTATCCTATCCTCTATCCTATCCTATCCTCTATCCTATCCTATCCTCTATCCTATGCTATCCTTTATCCTATCCTATCCTCAATCCTATCCTATCCTCTATAGTATCCTATCCTCTATCCTATCCTATCCTCTATCCTATCCTATCCTCTATCCTATCCTATCCTCTATCCTATCCTATCCTCTATCCTATCCTATCCTCTATCCTATACTATCCTCTATACTATCCTATTCTCTATCCTATCCTATCCTCTATTATATCCTATCCTCTATCCTATACTATCCTCTATACTATCCTATTCTCTATCCTATCCTATCCTCTATCATATCCTATCCTCTATCCTATCCTATCCTCTATCCTATCCTATCCTCTACCCTATCCTATCCTCTACCCTATCCTATCCTCTATCCTATCCTATCCTCTATCCTATCCTCTACCTTATCCTATCATACCCTCTATCCTATCCTATACTCTATCCTATCCTATCCTCTATGCTATCCTATCCTCTATACTATCCTAACCTCTATCCTATCCTATCCTCTATCCTATCCTATCTTCTATGCTATCCTATCCTCTATCCTATCCTATCCTCTATCCTATCCTATCCTCTAACCTCTCCTATCCTCTATCCTATCCTATCCTCTATCCTAACCTATCCTCTATCCTATCCTACCCTCTATCCTATACTATCCTCTATCCTATCCTATCCTCTATCCTATCCTATCCTCTATCCTATCCTATTCTCTATCTTATCCTATCCTCTATCATATCCTATCCTCTATCCTATCCTATCCTCTAGCCTATCCTATCCTCTACCCTATCCTATCCTCTATCCTATCCTATCCTCTATTCTATCCTATCCTCTATCCAATCTTATCCTCTATCCTATCCTATCCTCTATCCTATCCTATCCTCTATCCTATACTATCCTCTATACTATCCTATTCTCTATCCTATCCTATCCTCAATTATATCCTATCCTCTATCCTATACTATCCTCTATACTATCCTATTCTCTATCCTATCCTATCCTCTATCATATCCTATCCTCTATCCTATCCTATCCTCTATCCTATCCTATCCTCTACCCTATCCTATCCTCTATCCTATCCTATCCTCTATCCTATCCTCTATCTTATCCTATCATACCCTCTATCCTATCCTATCCTGTATCCTATCCTATCCTCTATGCTATCCTATCCTCTATACTATCCTAACCTCTATCCTATCCTATCCTCTATCCTATCCTATCCTCTATCCTATCCTATTCTCTATCCTATCCTATCCTCTATCCTATCCTATCCTCTATCCTATCCTATCCTCTATCCTATCCTATCCTCTAACCTCTCCTATCCTCTATCCTATCCTCTATCTTATCCTATCATACCCTCTATCCTATCCTATCCTCTATCCTATCCTATCCTCTATGCTATCCTATCCTCTATACTATCCTAACCTCTATCCTATCCTATCCTCTATCCTATCCTATCTTCTATGCTATCCTATCCTATCCTCTATCCTATCCTATCCTCTATGCTGTAACGGTTGCGTTTTCCTTCCGCGAGTGGTTAATCGCGAGAGGAAGGAATTCTGTCCTCTCCTGGATTCGCTCAGCGGCCAGGGGCGTCCCGTCGGTCCGGAGTCGGAGCAGATTCGCGGCCACCGTGCGCTCGGCCATCAGCGAGGAAACGTCGATCCACTATCATCTCGCCGAGCCGCGGTGGTTCCTACCGACCAGCTGTAGGCCCGGAATCACAGAAATCCACCGGATCGGAATCACCGTAGAAAACAGCGAGTCCTGATCGCTCCGCGTTCCCGCCGTACCAGCGAATCCCGATCGCTCCGCGTTCCCGCCGTAACAGCGAGTCCTGATCGCTCCGCGTTCCCGCCGTATCAGCGAATCCTGATCGCTCCGCGTTTCCGCCGTAACAGCGAGTCCTGATCGCTCCGCGTTCCCGCCGTACCAGCGAATCCTGATCGCTCCGCGCTTCCGCCGTAAAATTGCGAGTCCCGATCGCTCCGCGTTTCGCCGTAAGTTTACTGTATATATATTAGGTTTAGTTTAGAGTAAGGTTAAGTAAAGTTGTCGTTTCTCGTGCTGCTTACAGCCAGCCGTCGCACCGGAGCCCGCCAGCCGGGAACCCTCGTCAGTAACCGGGGCAAGAGGCCGCCGGCAATAAAGCTCATCTTTTCCTAAAACCGTCTACGTTTATTTTACCCGCTGTCCTCTCCGCCGACCCTGGCCGCTGAGCGAATCCAGGAGAGGACAGAATTCCTTCCTCTCGCGATTAACCACTCGCGGAAGGAAAACGCAACCGTTACATGGCGCCCGAACAGGGACTGGCTGTACGTTCACACGAGAAAACGACACTTAGCGAGTAAACATTTAGGTTTAAGCTACGCGTTTCCGTAAGCTTTTTTTTTCCGGCCGAAATAAAATTACTCCGCGTATTAACGAGAAAAGATTGTAAATAATACATCGCGTTCGCGTAACTCTGTTCTCCGGTCAACATACTCCGCGCAATAACCGCCGGGCAGCGATCCCGTATCATTTTTAGGAGAAAGCCTCGTCCCGAAAAGATAGCATGGGAGTCTCGTGGGTGTACCGGCTCACTAAAGAGCAATTGAAACAGGAACTCCGCGAGCTTGGAACCGGCACCGGAGGTACCGTGGTCCAGTTGAGGCAAAGGCTGGTGGCCTACGTCCGCCGGAATCCCGAGGCCTACTCGGACAAGCCCGAGGATGAGCCCGGGTATAAAGAGGAGGTCGACCGGACTCGGGACCTGGAGGAATTTCACAATGACCTGGTCAACGGGCTCGATGGAGACGATGCATCGACCCCTCTCCGTCCAGTCGTCCCGCCGGTTTACGAATCAACCGCACCGACCACTCAGATCCTCGACCACATGAGGAAGTGGAACTGTCACTTCGACGGGCGAGACCCGTACGCATTTTTGGAGCGCGTACGGGAACTACAGGGGACGTACCGTCTGACCGACCAGCAGTTACTACACGGGTTCCCTGAACTCCTTCGCGGGGACGCTCAGCTATGGTACCGAGACATCGTACCGACCATTTCCTCGTGGGAGGAGCTCGAGGACCAGCTCCGACGGTACTTCCTGCCGTCTCGCGAACTCCGGAACCTGGACCGCCAAATCACCGAAAGGCAGCAGGGCCTGTACGGACCGATCCGGACCTACGTTACCGCTATGGTCACTCTAATCCGCCGGCGTGGGGGATATACCACCGAGCGAAAACTCGACACGCTGTATTATAACATGCGCCCAGGGCTCCGCGTGCATATCCGACGCGGCGAGTTCAGCGACACCGCCCAGCTGATCCAGCGGGTCGAGGAAATCGAGGAGGACCTCCGGTTAGATGCCCGTAACTCACGTCCCGTTCCGTCCGGAAGGAGTACCAATATCAGACCGACTCTCGCCGTTACCGGTGCCTACCAGCGCACGACGCACTGCTGGAGGTGCAAGCGACCTGGACACGACCGATTCTCATGCACCAACGCCGCAGTCCGGTTTTGCTCCTTTTGCGGGCAAGACGACGTCCTGACGAGGGATTGTCAGTGTCACGGCCGTACCAACCGAACGGGAAACGAGCCGCGGGCCGGACCACCGTAACACCTCGTCCGGCCCCCGAATTCACCGACAATCGCATATATGCCACCGTTACCATCGGAAATCACCAGGCCAAGGCCCTCATAGACACGGGGTCAGCATGCTCATTTATCAGCGGCCCGATGGCACGCCGCTGCCTCGCATCAGGATGGCATATGCAAACGGAGGACACGGTCGCCACCATGGCTGATGGCACAAGAGCCGACCTTACCAGAAGCGTTCGGGGAATCGCCACCGTTGAAGGCATTCCTATGAACCACCCGTACTACATCCTGGAGGGACTAGAATACGAGATGCTCCTCGGAATGGATATCCTACAGAAATACCGGATCCAGATCCACCTAGGAGAACGACGTATCCATCCGGGTCACCCCGAGACTACCGGAATTTCCTGCGCCTTGACAACTCCGGCCGGACTGGCCAATCTCACGAGCCACCAGGATCAGCAATTACGGGAGCTTATCAGCCGACAGCAAGCCTCGTTCGAAGGCATCCGCGGCGTAACCCCGCTAGCACAACACGAGATTCGGCTTCTCGAGACTACGCCGATTAAACAGCGATACCGGCCCCGTAATCCCGCGATGCAGGCCATCATTGACGACGAAGTCGCGAAAATGCTCTCCGAAGGGGTAGTCCAGCCATCACGGAGCCCCTGGAGCTCGCCAATCGTCATCGCGAGGAAAAAGGACGGAAAGTACCGCTTCTGCGTCGACTTTCGACGCCTGAATAAAGTCACGAAGAAGGACGCTTACCCTCTACCGCATATTAACGCCACGCTGGATAAACTACGGGGCGCCAGATATCTGTCGACAATCGACCTAAAGAATGGGTACTGGCAGGTTCCCCTCACTCCAGCCAGCCGGCCGCTGACCGCATTCACCGTACCAGGAAAAGGGCTACTAGAGTTCACCGTCATGCCCTTCGGCCTGCACTCCGCTCCATCCACATTTCAACGACTACTGGACAACGTCATCTCACCAGACCTCGCGCCGTACGCCTTTGCGTACCTAGATGACATCGTAGTCGCCAGTCCAACGTTCGAGGAGCACCTGAGTATGCTGGCAGAGGTCTTCCAACGGCTCCGAGCAGCGAACCTGCGGCCGAATTGGGAGAAATGCCACTTCGCGCGCCAGCAGCTCAAATATCTGGGGCACATCGTCGACCAGGACGGACTACATACGGACCCGGAGAAGGTCGCCGCCGTGGCTCAACTCGCCCGGCCCCAGAATGTAAAGGAGCTTCGCCGTTTCCTCGGGCTCCTATCCTGGTACCGCCGATTCCTACCGGACGTCTCGCAGACCGCCACACCTTTGACCAGTCTCCTAAAGAAGGCGACAAGATGGAACTGGGGGGAGGAACAGCAGGCCGCCTTCGAAGAACTGCGGCGACGACTCACCGAGGCTCCGGTACTGGCCGTCCCCGACTGGGAGCAACAGTTTACGCTGCAAACCGACGCAAGCCGAGAAGGCCTCGGCGCCGTCCTGACGCAACCCGGCGCGCAGGGCGAGCGCGTGATCGCGTACGCCAGTCGGACTCTCAATAAAGCGGAGCGGAACTATTCGGCCACCGAACTCGAATGCCTGGCCGTACGCTGGGGCATATGGAAGATGAGGCACTACCTCGAGGGCTATCACTTCATAGTCCTGACCGACCACCAGTCCCTGAAGTGGTTGGAGAAAATCGACAACCCGTCAGGCAGACTCGCCCGATGGGCAATGGAACTCGGCCAATGGGACTTCGAGATCCGCTATCGCCGAGGTCCCGAGAATACCGTCGCCGATGCTCTCTCAAGGAATCCGATTCCCACCTGTGCCGCCGGACCAAGCCCCCGATGCAGCTGGTACCAACGGATGCTCAACACCGTCAGGAAGCAGCCTGCCGAACATCCAGAATACTGCATACGACAAGGGCAGTTATACCGGCACATCCTGCATTCTCTCGAGTTCCACGAGGACCAGCCCAACGAACAATGGAAGCTGTGCGTGGCCTCCCCGGATCGACCTCGCGTCCTGCAGGAAGCTCACGACGACCCGACCGCCGGCCACCTTGGAGTGGCAAAAACGCTGGCTCGACTTTGCCGCTTCTACTACTGGCCCGGGATGCTCCGCGAGGGCGCACATTATGTACAAGCCTGCGATACATGCCAGAAGCATAAGGCCTCCCAGCAAACGCCAGCCGGCCTGATGCACGCCACCGCCGTCCAGCAACCGTGGGAGATGGTCTCCGCCGACCTCATAGGACCTCTACCACGATCCAGTTCCGGAAACACGACCCTGCTCGTGATGCAGGACCGCTACACGAAATGGGTGGAGCTCCGACCTCTTCGCAGAGCTACCAGCGGGGCCATCGTCCAAGCAATACGAGAACTAATCATCCTGCGACACGGGTGTCCGGCCGCCCTCGTCACCGACAACGGTCGACAATTCGTCGGCAAAGAAATGGAGCGGGCACTTAGGGAGCGGGGAATAACCCACCGACGCACTCCCCCCTACGCTCCACAATGTAACCCGGTGGAACGAGTAAATCGGGTAATCAAAACCATGATTGGCCAATACAGTGGTCAACAGCAGCGATCTTGGGATCGCTACTGCCCGGAAATCGCTTTCGCATACAACACCGCGCAGCATAGCGTGACCGGGTACTCCCCAGCTTACCTGAACTCCGGCCGCGAATTTATTCCACCTGGGACCTTCCGTCATCAAGCCGGAACACGCACCAGCTCACCGCTCCAGAACCGGATTCAGCGACTACAAGAAGCCCGCGAGTTAGTCACCTGCAACCTCGCCCGTAATTTCCAGCAGCAACAAAGGCACTTTGATCGCCACCGGCGAGCTTGGGTCCCGACTGTCGGCTCGCTCGTGCTTCGGCGGAACCATGTCCTGTCCAACAAAGCCGCCTTTCGGAACGCCAAGCTGTCCGCACGATATACCGGCCCGTTCACCGTCCAACGCCGGGTCTCACCCGTTATCGTAGACTTACGAGATGCCGCCGGGCGATTAGTCCGGCACATCCACGTGCGCGACCTGAAGCAATACGTTGCCGCCGACCGAAGAGACGTTTCGCCGACGCCGCCCCGAGAATCCACAGCCGATTCCAGGAAGCTCAAGGGAACCGTTGAGGGGACGAGATCGAGTCCGCGCCTGCGCACCGATATCGCCGATCCCTCAACCAGAGCAGGCCAAGATCAAGAAGCTCTCGGCATTCAAGATGCAAACCGCACAGGAAGAGGAACAAGACCGAGCTGCCTTCCTCCACGAACTCGAGGAGACTTACGCCCGTCACGGTGTCTTCGACCCCGACGAGGCACTCAATCAACACCTCCAGCCACCCGGGCCGCGACGAGCAACACGACCCCGGCCAATCACTCCGGCCGCTCGCCCACCACGCTGGGGGTACACTCCCACCGAGGGAGCCAGGCGGGTGCACCGACCCCCTCCCCGGGGGGTAGGTCCCCGACGACCACCGATGCCGGAACCAGCCGTCCGGCGCACGGCTCTACTAATGAGCCCGCGGCCGCAACCCACTCGGCGAGGCCCGCGAAGAACCATCACGCAGCCCCGGCCTCCGGGAGGGATTCCGGCGTTGGCCATCGCCGTCCGGCCACCCGCTCCATCACGGACACGAGCACACCGCCGCCCAGAGGCACCTCGGTGCCGCCGATCGGGCCATCCGGCCCCTCAGGAACCGTCGGAGCCACGACGAGAAGCCGCGGACTTCGAGGCAGTGCCCTTAGCGGCGCTCTCCGCACCACCACCGTCGCCTGTCTCTCCGCTGCCCAGAACGCCGCCGCTAACCATACCGGGGCAGGCAGGAGCCGCGCCGCCCCCGGTGCAACCACCGAGCACGGCCCGAACAACACCGCCGCCCTCTACGAATCG
This sequence comes from Halictus rubicundus, assembly GCF_050948215.1. Classification (NCBI taxonomy): domain Eukaryota; kingdom Metazoa; phylum Arthropoda; class Insecta; order Hymenoptera; family Halictidae; genus Halictus; species Halictus rubicundus. The sequence goes on along the minus strand of NW_027488685.1, from coordinate 350,949 downwards.
GGAGCCCATCCCGATCGAAAGCAGCATGGCCAGCCGGCCACGCCGGCTGAACTACCTGCCGGACGGCACTCCTCTGTGGTGCCCAGTCGGGGTCACCAGGTACCGGGTGACCCACAACGGATGGCGCCGCAGCCTCCGGCTCGATCCACGAACCGGAGAAATCCGCCACGTCGGAGCCTAGCGACCATATGTAAGGCCTGTTAGATTAATGTCACCGATTCTTCCGACCTTACCCTATACGCACCGATTTTCGCGAAACCGAACCGCTCCGCTCTCCGAAGAAAGGGGGGGATGCGACGAAACGGCGGAATCCGCGTTCCGTCGCGAGCTCGCACAGCGTACCTTAGTGCGAGCCAATCCGCAACCGTCCCGAGCGCGAACCAATCGGAGCACGCCGCCACTTCGCGAACATTTCGCGAGACGGCGCGCTCTCCGTGATCCGCGCTTTCGGCATAAATACCGGAGCAGAGCGCGTTTAGATCGGAGTTGGCTTGGAGCTGCTCAAAGGGGATCATCCCAAGCTCTTGGCCACTCGCAGCCGCGTGTGAACACGCATACTACGGCTTCTTCCGGGTGTGTGTGCGAACACGCTGGTGCTTGGTGGGACCCGTACTACGGCTTCATCCGTGTGCGAGCGACACCAGTACCGCGAGGAGGTCTTGAGTGAGCAGACGGACGAGAGCAGTGTCTCCGGGCGCTACTACTCGTCGCGCGCTCCAGCTCTCTCCCCCCTCCCCGATTCCTTTCCGCCGATCCTGCGAAATTCGCTCACCGGTCCGCGACCAGGCGTCGCGTCACATTCGTGGCAGTTCTCATCGGATCGCAGACGCGTCCGGAGCTCGTCTCGCACGAGCTACGACGTTGGTGACGGGAAGCTCGTTCCCTGGGCTCGCCTAGGTGCGAGCGACCCCCACCGCGATCCGATTCGGGGACGACGGGTGGGGCGTCCCGTCGGTCCGGAGTCGGAGCAGATTCGCGGCCACCGTGCGCTCGGCCATCAGCGAGGAAACGTCGATCCACTATCATCTCGCCGAGCCGCGGTGGTTCCTACCGACCAGCTGTAGGCCCGGAATCACAGAAATCCACCGGATCGGAATCACCGTAGAAAACAGCGAGTCCTGATCGCTCCGCGTTCCCGCCGTACCAGCGAATCCCGATCGCTCCGCGTTCCCGCCGTAACAGCGAGTCCTGATCGCTCCGCGTTCCCGCCGTATCAGCGAATCCTGATCGCTCCGCGTTTCCGCCGTAACAGCGAGTCCTGATCGCTCCGCGTTCCCGCCGTACCAGCGAATCCTGATCGCTCCGCGCTTCCGCCGTAAAATAGCGAGTCCCGATCGCTCCGCGTTTCGCCGTAAGTTTACTGTATATATATTAGGTTTAGTTTAGAGTAAGGTTAAGTAAAGTTGTCGTTTCTCGTGCTGCTTACAGCCAGCCGTCGCACCGGAGCCCGCCAGCCGGGAACCCTCGTCAGTAACCGGGGCAAGAGGCCGCCGGCAATAAAGCTCATCTTTTCCTAAAACCGTCTACGTTTATTTTACCCGCTGTCCTCTCCGCCGACCCTGGCCGCTGAGCGAATCCAGGAGAGGACAGAATTCCTTCCACTCGCGATTAACCACTCGCGGAAGGAAAACGCAACCGTTACAATGCTATCCTATCCTCTATACTATCCTAACCTCTATCCTATCCTATCCTCTATCCTATCCTATCTTCTATGCTATCCTATCCTATCCTCTATCCTATCCTATCCTCTAACCTCTCCTATCCTCTATCCTATACTATCCTCTATACTATCCTATTCTCTATCCTATCCTATCCTCTATTATATCATTTCCTCTATCTTATCCTATCCTCTATCCTATCCTATCCTCTATCCTATCCTATCCTCTACCCTATCCTATCCTCTATACTATCCTATCCTCTATCCTAACCTATCCTCTATCCTATCCTATCCTCTATCCTATCCTATCCTCTATCCTATCCTACTCTCTATCCTATCCTATCCTCTATCATATCCTATCCTCTATCCTATCCTATCCTCTATCCTATCCTATCCTCTACCCTATCCTATCCTCTATCCTATCCTATCCTCTATTCTATCCTATCAACTATCCTATCCTATCCTCTATCCTATCCTATCCTCTATCCTATCCTATCCTCTATCCTATCCTATCCTCTATCCTATACTATCCTCTATACTATCCTATTCTCTATCCTATCCTATCCTCTATTATATCCTATCCTCTATCCCATCCTATCCTCTATCCTATCCTATCCTCCCTCCTATCCTATCCTCTACCCTATCCTATCCTCTATCCTATCTATCCTCTATTCTATCCTATCCTCTATCCTATCCTATCCTCTATCCTATCCTATCCTCTACCCTATCCTATCCTCTATCCTATCCTATCCTCTATCCTTACCTATCCTCAATCCTATCCTATCCTCTATCCTATCCTATCCTCTATCCTATCCTATCCTCTATCCTATCCTATTCTCTATCCTATCCTATCCTCTATCATATCCTATCCTCTATCCTATCCTATCCTCTATCCTATCCTATCCTCTACCCTATCCTATCCTCTATCCTATCCTATCCTCTATCCTATCCTATCCTCTATCCTATCCTACTCTCTATCCTATCCTATCCTCTATCATATCCTATCCTCTATCCTATCCTATCCTCTATCCTATCCTATCCTCTACCCTATCCTATCCTCTATCCTATCCTATCCTCTATTCTATCCTATCAACTATCCTATCCTATCCTCTATCCTATCCTATCCTCTATCCTATCCTATCCTCTATCCTATACTATCCTCTATACTATCCTATTCTCTATCCTATCCTATCCTCTATTATATCCTATCCTCTATCCCATCCTATCCTCTATCCTATCCTATCCTCCCTCCTATCCTATCCTCTATCCTATCCTATCCACTATCGTATCCTATCCTCTATCCTATCTAATACCCTATCCTATCCTCTATCCCATCCTATACTGTATTATATCCTATCCTCTTTCCTATCCTCTATCATATCGTATCCTCTATCTTATCCTATCCTCTATCCTATCCTATCCTCCATCCTATCCTATCCTCTAACCTATCCTATCGTATCCTCTATCGTATCCTATCCTCTATCCTATCCTATCCTCTATCCTATCCTATCCTCTATCCTATCCAATCCCCTATCCTATCCTCTATCCGATCCTATCCTCTATCCTATCCTATCCTCTATCCTATCCAATCCTCTATCCTATCCTATCATCTATCCTATCCTCTCCTCTATCCTACCCTATCCTCTATCCTATCCTATCCTCTATCCTATCCTATCCTCTATCCTATCCTATCCTCTATCCTATCCTATCCCGTATCCTATCCTATCCTCTATCCTATCCTATCCTATCCTCTATCCTATACTATCCTCTGCTCTATCCTATCCTATCCTCTATCCTATCCTATCCTCTATCCTATCCTATCCTCTATCCTATCCTATCCTCTATCCTATCCTATCCTCTACCCTATCCTATCCTCTAACCTATCCTATCCTCTATCCTATCCTATCCTCTATCCTATCCAATCCCCTATCCTATCCTCTATCCGATCCTATCCTCTATCCTATCCTATCCTCTATCCTATCCCATCCTCTATCTTATCCTATCTTCTATCCTATCCTATCATCAATCCTATCCTATCCTCTATCCTATCCCATCCTCTATCCTATCATATCCTCTATCCTATCCTATCCTCTATCCTGTCCTATCCTCTATCCTATTCTATCCTCTATCCTATCCAATACCCTATCCTATCCTCTATCCTATCCTATCCTCTATCCTATCCTCTCCTCTATCCTATCCTATCCTCTATCCTATCCTATTCTCTATCCTATCCTATCCTCTATCCTAACCTATATTCTATCCTATCCTATCCTCTATCCTATCCTATCCTCTATGCTATAATATTCTCTATCCCATCCATTACTTTATTCTATCCTCCATACTATCATCCATCCTATCCCATCCTCTATCCTATCCTATTCTCTATCCTATCCTATCCTCCATCCTATCCTATCCTCTATCCTATCCTATCCTATATCCTATCCTGTCCTCTATCCTATCCTATCCTCTTTCCTATCCAATACCCTATCCTATCCTCTATCCCATCCTATACTCAATCCTATCCTATACTGTATTCTATCCTATCCTCTTTCCTATCCTCTATCCTATCCTATCCTCTATCCTATCCAATCCTCTACCCTATCCTATCCTCTATCCTATCCTCTCCTCTATCCTATCCTATCCTCTATCCTATCCTATCCTCTATCCTATCCTATCCTCTATCCTATCCTATCCTCTATCCTATCCTATCCTCTATCCTATCCTATCCTCTATCCTATCCTATCCTCTATCCTATACTATCCTCTATAATATCCTATTCTCTATCCTATCCTATCCTCTATCCTATCCTATCCTCTATCCTATCCTATCCTCTACCCTATCCTATGCTCTATCCTATCCTATCCTCTATCCTATCCTATCCTCTATCCTATCCTATCCTCTATCCTATGCTATCCTTTATCCTATCCTATCCTCAATCCTATCCTATCCTCTATAGTATCCTATCCTCTATCCTATCCTATCCTCTATCCTATCCTCTCTTCTATCCTATCCTATCCTCTATCCTATATTATCCTCTATCCTATCCTCTATCCAATCATATCCTCTATCCTATCCTATCCTCTATCCTATCGTATCCTCTATCCTATCCTATCCTTTATCCTATCCTATCCTCAATCCTATCCTATCATATCCTCTATCCTATCCTATCCTCTATCCTATCCTATCCTCTATCCTATCCTATCCTCTATCCTATCCTATTGTACATCCTATCCTATCCTCTATCCTATCCTATCCTGTATCCAATCCTATCCTCTATCCTATCCTATCCTCTATCCTATCCTATCCTCTATCCTATCCTATCCTCTATTATATCCTATCCTCTATCCTATCCTCTATCCTATCCTATCCTCTATCCTATCCTATCCTCTATCCTATCCTATCCTCTATCCTATCCTATCCTCTATCCTATCCTATCCTCTATCCTATCCCATCCTCTATCCTATCATATCCTCTATCCTATCCTATCCTCTATCCTGTCCTATCCTCTATCCTATTCTATCCTCTATCCTATCCAATACCCTATCCTATCCTCTATCCTATCCTATCCTCTATCCTATCCTCTCCTCTATCCTATCCTATCCTCTATCCTATCCTATTCTCTATCCTATCCTATCCTCTATCCTAACCTATATTCTATCCTATCCTATCCTCTATCCTATCCTATCCTCTATGCTATAATATTCTCTATCCCATCCATTACTTTATTCTATCCTCCATACTATCATCCATCCTATCCCATCCTCTATCCTATCCTATTCTCTATCCTATCCCATCCTCCATCCTATCCTATCCTCTATCCTATCCTATCCTATATCCTATCCTGTCCTCTATCCTATCCTATCCTCTTTCCTATCCAATACCCTATCCTATCCTCTATCCCATCCTATACTCAATCCTATCCTATACTGTATTCTATCCTATCCTCTTTCCTATCCTCTATCCTATCCTATCCTCTATCCTATCCAATCCTCTACCCTATCCTATCCTCTATCCTATCCTCTCCTCTATCCTATCCTATCCTCTATCCTATCCTATCCTCTATCCTATCCTATCCTCTATCCTATCCTATCCTCTATCCTATCCTATCCTGTATCCTATCCTATCCTCTATCCTATACTATCCTCTATAATATCCTATTCTCTATCCTATCCTATCCTCTATCCTATCCTATCCTCTATCCTATCCTATCCTCTACCCTATCCTATGCTCTATCCTATCCTATCCTCTATCCTATCCTATCCTCTATCCTATCCTATCCTCTATCCTATGCTATCCTTTATCCTATCCTATCCTCAATCCTATCCTATCCTCTATAGTATCCTATCCTCTATCCTATCCTATCCTCTATCCTATCCTCTCTTCTATCCTATCCTATCCTCTATCCTATATTATCCTCTATCCTATCCTCTATCCAATCCTATCCTCTATCCTATCCTATCCTCTATCCTATCGTATCCTCTATCCTATCCTATCCTTTATCCTATCCTATCCTCAATCCTATCCTATCATATCCTCTATCCTATCCTATCCTCTATCCTATCCTATCCTCTATCCTATCCTCTCTTCTATCCTATCCTATCCTCTATCCTATATTATCCTCTATCCTATCCTCTATCCAATCCTATCCTCTATCCTATCCTATCCTCTATCCTATCGTATCCTCTATCCTATCCTATCCTTTATCCTATCCTATCCTCAATCCTATCCTATCATATCCTCTATCCTATCCTATCCTCTATCCTATCCTATCCTCTATCCTATCCTATCCTCTATCCTATCCTATTGTACATCCTATCCTATCCTCTATCCTATCCTATCCTGTATCCAATCCTATCCTCTATCCTATCCTATCCTCTATCCTATCCTATCCTCTATCCTATCCTATCCTCTATTATATCCTATCCTCTATCCTATCCTCTATCCTATCCTATCCTCTATCCTATCCTATCCTCTATCCTATCCTATCCTCTATCCTATCCTATCCTCTATCCTATCCTATCCTCTATCCTATCCTATCCTCTATCCTATCCTATCGTCTATCCTATCCTATCCTCTATCCTATCCTATCCTCTATCCTATCCTATCCTCTATCCTATCCTATCCTCTATCCTATCCTATCCTCTATCCTATCCTATCCTCTATCCTATCCAATGCCCTATCCTATCCTCTATCCTATCCTATCCTCTATCCTATCCTATACTCTATCCGATCCTCTATCCTATCCTATCCTCTATCATATCCTCATTCCTATTCTCTATCATATCGTATCCTCTATCGTATCCTATTCTCTATCCTATCCTATCCTCTATCCTATCCTATTCTCTATCCTATCCTATCCTCTATCCTATCCAATGCCCTATCCTATCCTCTATCCCATCCTATCCTCTATCCTATCCTCTTTCCTATCCTCTATCATATCGTATCCTCTATCCTATCCTATTCTCTATCCTATCCTATCCTCTATCCTATCCTATTCTCTATCCTATCCTATCCTCTATCCTATCCAATGCCCTATCCTATCCTCTATCCCATCCTATACTCAATCGTATCCTATACTGTATTATATCCTATCCTCTATCCTATCCTATCCTTTATCCTATCCTAACCTCTATCCTATCCTATCCTCTATCCTATCCTATCCTCTATCCTATCCTCTTTCCTATCCTCTATCATATCGTATCCTCTATCCTATCCTATTCTCTATCCTATCCTATCCTCTATCCTATCCTATTCTCTATCCTATCCTATCCTCTATCCTATCCAATACCCTATCCTATCCTCTATCCTATCCTATCCTCTATCCTATCCTCTCCTCTATCCTATCCTATCCTCTATCCTATCCTATTCTCTATCCTATCCTATCCTCTATCCTAACCTATATTCTATCCTATCCTATCCTCTATCCTATCCTATCCTCTATGCTATAATATTCTCTATCCCATCCATTACTTTATTCTATCCTCCATACTATCATCCATCCTATCCCATCCTCTATCCTATCCTATTCTCTATCCTATCCTATCCTCCATCCTATCCTATCCTCTATCCTATCCTATCCTATATCCTATCCTGTCCTCTATCCTATCCTATCCTCTTTCCTATCCAATACCCTATCCTATCCTCTATCCCATCCTATACTCAATCCTATCCTATACTGTATTCTATCCTATCCTCTTTCCTATCCTCTATCCTATCCTATCCTCTATCCTATCCAATCCTCTACCCTATCCTATCCTCTATCCTATCCTCTCCTCTATCCTATCCTATCCTCTATCCTATCCTATCCTCTATCCTATCCTATCCTCTATCCTATCCTATCCTCTATCCTATCCTATCCTGTATCCTATCCTATCCTCTATCCTATCCTATCCTATCCTCTATCCTATACTATCCTCTATACTATCCTATTCTCTATCCTATCCTATCCACTATCCTATCCTATCCTCTATCCTATCCTATCCTCTACCCTATCCTATGCTCTATCCTATCCTATCCTCTATCCTATCCTATCCTCTATCCTATCCTATCCTCTATCCTATGCTATCCTTTATCCTATCCTATCCTCAATCCTATCCTATCCTCTATAGTATCCTATCCTCTATCCTATCCTATCCTCTATCCTATCCTCTCTTCTATCCTATCCTATCCTCTATCCTATATTATCCTCTATCCTATCTCTATCCAATCCTATCTTCTATCCTATCCTATCCTCTATCCTATCGTATCCTCTATCCTATCCTATCCTTTATCCTATCCTATCCTCAATCCTATCCTATCATATCCTCTATCCTATCCTATCCTCTATCCTATCCTATCCTCTATCCTATCCTATCCTCTATCCTATCCTATTGTACATCCTATCCTATCCTCTATCCTATCCTATCCTGTATCCAATCCTATCCTCTATCCTATCCTATCCTCTATCCTATCCTATCCTCTATCCTATCCTATCCTCTATCCTATCCTATCCTCTATCCTATCCTATCCTCTATCCTATCCTATCCTCTATCCTATCCTATCGTCTATCCTATCCTATCCTCTATCCTATCCTATCCTCTATCCTATCCTATCCTCTATCCTATCCTATCCTCTATCCTATCCTATCCTCTATCCTATCCTATCCTCTATCCTATCCTATCCTCTATCCTATCCTATCCTCTATCCTATCCTATACTCTATCCGATCCTCTATCCTATCCTATCCTCTATCATATCCTCATTCCTATTCTCTATCATATCGTATCCTCTATCGTATCCTATTCTCTATCCTATCCTATCCTCTATCCTATCCTATTCTCTATCCTATCCTATCCTCTATCCTATCCAATGCCCTATCCTATCCTCTATCCCATCCTATCCTCTATCCTATCCTCTTTCCTATCCTCTATCATATCGTATCCTCTATCCTATCCTATTCTCTATCCTATCCTATCCTCTATCCTATCCTATTCTCTATCCTATCCTATCCTCTATCCTATCCAATGCCCTATCCTATCCTCTATCCCATCCTATACTCAATCCTATCCTATACTGTATTATATCCTATCCTCTATCCTATCCTATCCTTTATCCTATCCTAACCTCTATCCTATCCTATCCTCTATCCTATCCTATCCTCTATCCTATCCTCTTTCCTATCCTCTATCATATCGTATCCTCTATCCTATCCTATTCTCTATCCTATCCTATCCTCTATCCTATCCTATTCTCTATCCTATCCTATCCTCTATCCTATCCAATACCCTATCCTATCCTCTATCCTATCCTATCCTCTATCCTATCCTCTCCTCTATCCTATCCTATCCTCTATCCTATCCTATTCTCTATCCTATCCTATCCTCTATCCTAACCTATATTCTATCCTATCCTATCCTCTATCCTATCCTATCCTCTATGCTATAATATTCTCTATCCCATCCATTACTTTATTCTATCCTCCATACTATCATCCATCCTATCCCATCCTCTATCCTATCCTATTCTCTATCCTATCCTATCCTCCATCCTATCCTATCCTCTATCCTATCCTATCCTATATCCTATCCTGTCCTCTATCCTATCCTATCCTCTTTCCTATCCAATACCCTATCCTATCCTCTATCCCATCCTATACTCAATCCTATCCTATACTGTATTCTATCCTATCCTCTTTCCTATCCTCTATCCTATCCTATCCTCTATCCTATCCAATCCTCTACCCTATCCTATCCTCTATCCTATCCTCTCCTCTATCCTATCCTATCCTCTATCCTATCCTATCCTCTATCCTATCCTATCCTCTATCCTATCCTATCCTCTATCCTATCCTATCCTGTATCCTATCCTATCCTCTATCCTATCCTATCCTATCCTCTATCCTATACTATCCTCTATACTATCCTATTCTCTATCCTATCCTATCCACTATCCTATCCTATCCTCTATCCTATCCTATCCTCTACCCTATCCTATGCTCTATCCTATCCTATCCTCTATCCTATCCTATCCTCTATCCTATCCTATCCTCTATCCTATGCTATCCTTTATCCTATCCTATCCTCAATCCTATCCTATCCTCTATAGTATCCTATCCTCTATCCTATCCTATCCTCTATCCTATCCTCTCTTCTATCCTATCCTATCCTCTATCCTATATTATCCTCTATCCTATCCTCTATCCAATCCTATCCTCTATCCTATCCTATCCTCTATCCTATCGTATCCTCTATCCTATCCTATCCTTTATCCTATCCTATCCTGCAATCCTATCCTATCATATCCTCTATCCTATCCTATCCTCTATCCTATCCTATCCTCTATCCTATCCTATCCTCTATCCTATCCTATTGTACATCCTATCCTATCCTCTATCCTATCCTATCCTGTATCCAATCCTATCCTCTATCCTATCCTATCCTCTATCCTATCCTATCCTCTATCCTATCCTATCCTCTATTATATCCTATCCTCTATCCTATCCTCTATCCTATCCTATCCTCTATCCTATCCTATCCTCTATCCTATCCTATCCTCTATCCTATCCTATCCTCTATCCTATCCTATCCTCTATCCTATCCTATCGTCTATCCTATCCTACCCTCTATCCTATCCTATCCTCTATCCTATCCTATCCTCTATCCTATCCTATCCTCTATCCTATCCTATCCTCTATCCTATCCTATCCTCTATCCTATCCTATCCTCTATCCTATCCTATCCTCTATCCTATCCTATACTCTATCCGATCCTCTATCCTATCCTATCCTCTATCATATCCTCATTCCTATCCTCTATCATATCGTATCCTCTATCCTATCCTATTCTCTATCCTATCCTATCCTCTATCCTATCCTATTCTCTATCCTATCCTATCCTCTATCCTATCCAATGCCCTATCCTATCCTCTATCCCATCCTATCCTCTATCCTATCCTCTTTCCTATCCTCTATCATATCGTATCCTCTATCCTATCCTATTCTCTATCCTATCCTATCCTCTATCCTATCCTATTCTCTATCCTATCCTATCCTCTATCCTATCCAATGCCCTATCCTATCCTCTATCCCATCCTATACTCAATCCTATCCTATACTGTATTATATCCTATCCTCTATCCTATCCTATCCTCTATCCTATCCTTTCCTCTATCCTATCCAATGCCCTATCCTATCCTCTATCCCATCCTATACTCAATCCTATCCTATACTGTATTATTTTCTATCCTCTTTCCTATCCTCAATCATATCGTATCCTCTATCCTATCCTATCCTCTACCCTATAATATCCTCTATCCTATCCTATCCTCTATCCTATCCTCTCCTCTATCCTATCATATCCACTATCCTATCCTATCCTCTATCCTATCCTATCCTCTATCCTATCCTATCCTCTATCCTATCCTATCCTATCCTATCCTCTATCCTATACAATCCTCTATCCTATCCTATCCTCTATCCTATCCTATCCTCTATCCTATCCTATCGTCTATCCTGTCCTCTCCTCTATACTATCCTATCCTCTATCCTATCCTATCCTCTATCTTATCCTATCTCCATCCGATCCTATCCACTATCCTATCCTATCCTCTATCCTATCCTATCCTCTATCCTATCCCTTCCTCTATCCTATCCAATGCCCTATCCTATCCTCTATCCCATCCTATACTCAATCCTATCCTATACTGTATTATATCCTATCCTCTTTCCTATCCTCAATCATATCCTATCCTCTACCCTATCCTATCCTCCATCCTACCATATCCTCTATCCTATCCTATCCTCTATCCTATCCTATCCTCTATCCTATCCTATCCTCTATCCTATCCTATCCTCTATCCTATCCTATCCTCTATCTTATCCTATCCTCTATCCTATCCTATCCTCTATCCTATCCTCTATCCTATCCTCTATCCTATCCTCTATCCTATTCTATCCTCTATCCTATCCTATCCTCTATCCCATCCTATACTCAATCCTATCCTATCCTCTTTCCTATCCTCTATCATATCGTATCCTCTATCCTATCCTATCCTCTACCCTATCCTATCCTCTATCCTATCCTATCCTCTATTCTACCCTATCCTCTATCCTATACTACCCTCTATCCTATCCTATCCTCTATCCTATCCTATCCTCTATCCTATCCTATCCTATACCCTATCCTATCCTCTATCCCATCCTATACTCAATCCTATCCTATACTGTATTATATCCTATCCTCTTTCCTATCCTCTATCATATCGTATCCTCTATCCTATCCTATCCTCTATCCTATCCTATCCTCTATCCTATCCTATCCTCTATCCTATCCTATCCTCTATCCTAGCCTATCCTCTATCCTATCCTATCCTCTATCCTATCCTATCCTCTATCCTATCCTCTATCTATCCTCTATCCTATCCTCTATCCTATCCTCTATCCTATCTAATACCCTATTTCTATCCTCTATCCCATCCTATACTCAATCCTATCCTATACTGTATTATATCCTATCCTCTTTCCTATCCTCTAACATATCGTATCCTCTATCCTATCCTATCCTCTACTCTATAATATCCTCTATCCTATCCTATCCTCTATCCTATCCTATCCTCTATCCTATCCTATCCTCTATCCTATCCTATCCTCTATCCTATCCTATCCTCTATCCTATCCTATCCTCTATCCTATCCTATCCTCTATCCTATCCTATCCTCTATCCTATCCTATCCTCTATCCTATCCTATCCTCTATCCTATCCTATCCTCTATCCTATCCTATCCTCTATCCTATCCTATCCTCTATCCTATCGAATCCTCTATCCTATCCTATCCTCTATCCTATCCTATCCTCTATCCTATCCTATCCTCTATTCTATCCTATCAACTATCCTATCCTATCCTCTATCCTATCCTATCCTCTATCCTATCCTATCCTCTATCCTATACTATCCTCTATACTATCCTATTCTCTATCCTATCCTATCCTCTATTATATCCTATCCTCTATCCCATCCTATCCTCTATCCTATCCTATCCTCCCTCCTATCCTATCCTCTATCCTATCCTATCCACTATCGTATCCTATCCTCTATCCTATCTAATACCCTATCCTATCCTCTATCCCATCCTATACTGTATTATATCCTATCCTCTTTCCTATCCTCTATCATATCGTATCCTCTATCTTATCCTATCCTCTATCCTATCCTATCCTCCATCCTATCCTATCCTCTAACCTATCCTATCGTATCCTCTATCGTATCCTATCCTCTATCCTATCCTATCCTCTATCCTATCCTATCCTCTATCCTATCCAATCCCCTATCCTATCCTCTATCCGATCCTATCCTCTATCCTATCCTATCCTCTATCCTATCCAATCCTCTATCCTATCCTATCATCTATCCTATCCTCTCCTCTATCCTACCCTATCCTCTATCCTATCCTATCCTCTATCCTATCCTATCCTCTATCCTATCCTATCCTCTATCCTATCCTATCCCGTATCCTATCCTATCCTCTATCCTATCCTATCCTATCCTCTATCCTATACTATCCTCTGCTCTATCCTATCCTATCCTCTATCCTATCCTATCCTCTATCCTATCCTATCCTCTATCCTATCCTATCCTCTATCCTATCCTATCCTCTACCCTATCCTATCCTCTAACCTATCCTATCCTCTATCCTATCCTATCCTCTATCCTATCCAATCCCCTATCCTATCCTCTATCCGATCCTATCCTCTATCCTATCCTATCCTCTATCCTATCCCATCCTCTATCTTATCCTATCTTCTATCCTATCCTATCATCAATCCTATCCTATCCTCTATCCTATCCCATCCTCTATCCTATCATATCCTCTATCCTATCCTATCCTCTATCCTGTCCTATCCTCTATCCTATTCTATCCTCTATCCTATCCAATACCCTATCCTATCCTCTATCCTATCCTATCCTCTATCCTATCCTCTCCTCTATCCTATCCTATCCTCTATCCTATCCTATTCTCTATCCTATCCTATCCTCTATCCTAACCTATATTCTATCCTATCCTATCCTCTATCCTATCCTATCCTCTATGCTATAATATTCTCTATCCCATCCATTACTTTATTCTATCCTCCATACTATCATCCATCCTATCCCATCCTCTATCCTATCCTATTCTCTATCCTATCCTATCCTCCATCCTATCCTATCCTCTATCCTATCCTATCCTATATCCTATCCTGTCCTCTATCCTATCCTATCCTCTTTCCTATCCAATACCCTATCCTATCCTCTATCCCATCCTATACTCAATCCTATCCTATACTGTATTCTATCCTATCCTCTTTCCTATCCTCTATCCTATCCTATCCTCTATCCTATCCAATCCTCTACCCTATCCTATCCTCTATCCTATCCTCTCCTCTATCCTATCCTATCCTCTATCCTATCCTATCCTCTATCCTATCCTATCCTCTATCCTATCCTATCCTCTATCCTATCCTATCCTCTATCCTATCCTATCCTCTATCCTATCCTATCCTCTATCCTATACTATCCTCTATAATATCCTATTCTCTATCCTATCCTATCCTCTATCCTATCCTATCCTCTATCCTATCCTATCCTCTACCCTATCCTATGCTCTATCCTATCCTATCCTCTATCCTATCCTATCCTCTATCCTATCCTATCCTCTATCCTATGCTATCCTTTATCCTATCCTATCCTCAATCCTATCCTATCCTCTATAGTATCCTATCCTCTATCCTATCCTATCCTCTATCCTATCCTCTCTTCTATCCTATCCTATCCTCTATCCTATATTATCCTCTATCCTATCCTCTATCCAATCATATCCTCTATCCTATCCTATCCTCTATCCTATCGTATCCTCTATCCTATCCTATCCTTTATCCTATCCTATCCTCAATCCTATCCTATCATATCCTCTATCCTATCCTATCCTCTATCCTATCCTATCCTCTATCCTATCCTATCCTCTATCCTATCCTATTGTACATCCTATCCTATCCTCTATCCTATCCTATCCTGTATCCAATCCTATCCTCTATCCTATCCTATCCTCTATCCTATCCTATCCTCTATCCTATCCTATCCTCTATTATATCCTATCCTCTATCCTATCCTCTATCCTATCCTATCCTCTATCCTATCCTATCCTCTATCCTATCCTATCCTCTATCCTATCCTATCCTCTATCCTATCCTATCCTCTATCCTATCCCATCCTCTATCCTATCATATCCTCTATCCTATCCTATCCTCTATCCTGTCCTATCCTCTATCCTATTCTATCCTCTATCCTATCCAATACCCTATCCTATCCTCTATCCTATCCTATCCTCTATCCTATCCTCTCCTCTATCCTATCCTATCCTCTATCCTATCCTATTCTCTATCCTATCCTATCCTCTATCCTAACCTATATTCTATCCTATCCTATCCTCTATCCTATCCTATCCTCTATGCTATAATATTCTCTATCCCATCCATTACTTTATTCTATCCTCCATACTATCATCCATCCTATCCCATCCTCTATCCTATCCTATTCTCTATCCTATCCCATCCTCCATCCTATCCTATCCTCTATCCTATCCTATCCTATATCCTATCCTGTCCTCTATCCTATCCTATCCTCTTTCCTATCCAATACCCTATCCTATCCTCTATCCCATCCTATACTCAATCCTATCCTATACTGTATTCTATCCTATCCTCTTTCCTATCCTCTATCCTATCCTATCCTCTATCCTATCCAATCCTCTACCCTATCCTATCCTCTATCCTATCCTCTCCTCTATCCTATCCTATCCTCTATCCTATCCTATCCTCTATCCTATCCTATCCTCTATCCTATCCTATCCTCTATCCTATCCTATCCTGTATCCTATCCTATCCTCTATCCTATACTATCCTCTATAATATCCTATTCTCTATCCTATCCTATCCTCTATCCTATCCTATCCTCTATCCTATCCTATCCTCTACCCTATCCTATGCTCTATCCTATCCTATCCTCTATCCTATCCTATCCTCTATCCTATCCTATCCTCTATCCTATGCTATCCTTTATCCTATCCTATCCTCAATCCTATCCTATCCTCTATAGTATCCTATCCTCTATCCTATCCTATCCTCTATCCTATCCTCTCTTCTATCCTATCCTATCCTCTATCCTATATTATCCTCTATCCTATCCTCTATCCAATCCTATCCTCTATCCTATCCTATCCTCTATCCTATCGTATCCTCTATCCTATCCTATCCTTTATCCTATCCTATCCTCAATCCTATCCTATCATATCCTCTATCCTATCCTATCCTCTATCCTATCCTATCCTCTATCCTATCCTCTCTTCTATCCTATCCTATCCTCTATCCTATATTATCCTCTATCCTATCCTCTATCCAATCCTATCCTCTATCCTATCCTATCCTCTATCCTATCGTATCCTCTATCCTATCCTATCCTTTATCCTATCCTATCCTCAATCCTATCCTATCATATCCTCTATCCTATCCTATCCTCTATCCTATCCTATCCTCTATCCTATCCTATCCTCTATCCAATCCTATCCTCTATCCTATCCTATCCTCTATCCTATCCTATCCTCTATCCTATCCTATCCTCTATTATATCCTATCCTCTATCCTATCCTCTATCCTATCCTATCCTCTATCCTATCCTATCCTCTATCCTATCCTATCCTCTATCCTATCCTATCCTCTATCCTATCCTATCCTCTATCCTATCCTATCCTCTATCCTATCCTATCGTCTATCCTATCCTATCCTCTATCCTATCCTATCCTCTATCCTATCCTATCCTCTATCCTATCCTATCCTCTATCCTATCCTATCCTCTATCCTATCCTATCCTCTATCCTATCCAATGCCCTATCCTATCCTCTATCCTATCCTATCCTCTATCCTATCCTATACTCTATCCGATCCTCTATCCTATCCTATCCTCTATCATATCCTCATTCCTATTCTCTATCATATCGTATCCTCTATCGTATCCTATTCTCTATCCTATCCTATCCTCTATCCTATCCTATTCTCTATCCTATCCTATCCTCTATCCTATCCAATGCCCTATCCTATCCTCTATCCCATCCTATCCTCTATCCTATCCTCTTTCCTATCCTCTATCATATCGTATCCTCTATCCTATCCTATTCTCTATCCTATCCTATCCTCTATCCTATCCTATTCTCTATCCTATCCTATCCTCTATCCTATCCAATGCCCTATCCTATCCTCTATCCCATCCTATACTCAATCGTATCCTATACTGTATTATATCCTATCCTCTATCCTATCCTATCCTTTATCCTATCCTAACCTCTATCCTATCCTATCCTCTATCCTATCCTATCCTCTATCCTATCCTCTTTCCTATCCTCTATCATATCGTATCCTCTATCCTATCCTATTCTCTATCCTATCCTATCCTCTATCCTATCCTATTCTCTATCCTATCCTATCCTCTATCCTATCCAATACCCTATCCTATCCTCTATCCTATCCTATCCTCTATCCTATCCTCTCCTCTATCCTATCCTATCCTCTATCCTATCCTATTCTCTATCCTATCCTATCCTCTATCCTAACCTATATTCTATCCTATCCTATCCTCTATCCTATCCTATCCTCTATGCTATAATATTCTCTATCCCATCCATTACTTTATTCTATCCTCCATACTATCATCCATCCTATCCCATCCTCTATCCTATCCTATCTCTATCCTATCCTATCCTATCCATCCTATCCTATCCTATCCTCTATCCTATCCTATCCTATATCCTATCCTGTCCTCTATCCTATCCTATCCTCTTTCCTATCCAATACCCTATCCTATCCTCTATCCCATCCTATACTCAATCCTATCCTATACTGTATTCTATCCTATCCTCTTTCCTATCCTCTATCCTATCCTATCCTCTATCCTATCCAATCCTCTACCCTATCCTATCCTCTATCCTATCCTCTCCTCTATCCTATCCTATCCTCTATCCTATCCTATCCTCTATCCTATCCTATCCTCTATCCTATCCTATCCTCTATCCTATCCTATCCTGTATCCTATCCTATCCTCTATCCTATCCTATCCTATCCTCTATCCTATACTATCCTCTATACTATCCTATTCTCTATCCTATCCTATCCACTATCCTATCCTATCCTCTATCCTATCCTATCCTCTACCCTATCCTATGCTCTATCCTATCCTATCCTCTATCCTATCCTATCCTCTATCCTATCCTATCCTCTATCCTATGCTATCCTTTATCCTATCCTATCCTCAATCCTATCCTATCCTCTATAGTATCCTATCCTCTATCATATCCTATCCTCTATCCTATCCTCTCTTCTATCCTATCCTATCCTCTATCCTATATTATCCTCTATCCTATCCTCTATCCAATCCTATCCTCTATCCTATCCTATCCTCTATCCTATCGTATCCTCTATCCTATCCTATCCTTTATCCTATCCTATCCTCAATCCTATCCTATCATATCCTCTATCCTATCCTATCCTCTATCCTATCCTATCCTCTATCCTATCCTATCCTCTTCCTATCCTCTATCCTATCCTATTGTACATCCTATCCTATCCTCTATCCTATCCTATCCTGTATCCAATCCTATCCTCTATCCTATCCTATCCTCTATCCTATCCTATCCTCTATCCTATCCTATCCTCTATCCTATCCTATCCTCTATCCTATCCTATCCTCTATCCTATCCTATCCTCTATCCTATCCTATCGTCTATCCTATCCTATCCTCTATCCTATCCTATCCTCTATCCTATCCTATCCTCTATCCTATCCTATCCTCTATCCTATCCTATCCTCTATCCTATCCTATCCTCTATCCTATCCTATCCTCTATCCTATCCTATCCTCTATCCTATCCTATACTCTATCCGATCCTCTATCCTATCCTATCCTCTATCATATCCTCATTCCTATTCTCTATCATATCGTATCCTCTATCGTATCCTATTCTCTATCCTATCCTATCCTCTATCCTATCCTATTCTCTATCCTATCCTATCCTCTATCCTATCCAATGCCCTATCCTATCCTCTATCCCATCCTATCCTCTATCCTATCCTCTTTCCTATCCTCTATCATATCGTATCCTCTATCCTATCCTATTCTCTATCCTATCCTATCCTCTATCCTATCCTATTCTCTATCCTATCCTATCCTCTATCCTATCCAATGCCCTATCCTATCCTCTATCCCATCCTATACTCAATCCTATCCTATACTGTATTATATCCTATCCTCTATCCTATCCTATCCTTTATCCTATCCTAACCTCTATCCTATCCTATCCTCTATCCTATCCTATCCTCTATCCTATCCTCTTTCCTATCCTCTATCATATCGTATCCTCTATCCTATCCTATTCTCTATCCTATCCTATCCTCTATCCTATCCTATTCTCTATCCTATCCTATCCTCTATCCTATCCAATACCCTATCCTATCCTCTATCCTATCCTATCCTCTATCCTATCCTCTCCTCTATCCTATCCTATCCTCTATCCTATCCTATTCTCTATCCTATCCTATCCTCTATCCTAACCTATATTCTATCCTATCCTATCCTCTATCCTATCCTATCCTCTATGCTATAATATTCTCTATCCCATCCATTACTTTATTCTATCCTCCATACTATCATCCATCCTATCCCATCCTCTATCCTATCCTATTCTCTATCCTATCCTATCCTCCATCCTATCCTATCCTCTATCCTATCCTATCCTATATCCTATCCTGTCCTCTATCCTATCCTATCCTCTTTCCTATCCAATACCCTATCCTATCCTCTATCCCATCCTATACTCAATCCTATCCTATACTGTATTCTATCCTATCCTCTTTCCTATCCTCTATCCTATCCTATCCTCTATCCTATCCAATCCTCTACCCTATCCTATCCTCTATCCTATCCTCTCCTCTATCCTATCCTATCCTCTATCCTATCCTATCCTCTATCCTATCCTATCCTCTATCCTATCCTATCCTCTATCCTATCCTATCCTGTATCCTATCCTATCCTCTATCCTATCCTATCCTATCCTCTATCCTATACTATCCTCTATACTATCCTATTCTCTATCCTATCCTATCCACTATCCTATCCTATCCTCTATCCTATCCTATCCTCTACCCTATCCTATGCTCTATCCTATCCTATCCTCTATCCTATCCTATCCTCTATCCTATCCTATCCTCTATCCTATGCTATCCTTTATCCTATCCTATCCTCAATCCTATCCTATCCTCTATAGTATCCTATCCTCTATCCTATCCTATCCTCTATCCTATCCTCTCTTCTATCCTATCCTATCCTCTATCCTATATTATCCTCTATCCTATCCTCTATCCAATCCTATCCTCTATCCTATCCTATCCTCTATCCTATCGTATCCTCTATCCTATCCTATCCTTTATCCTATCCTATCCTCAATCCTATCCTATCATATCCTCTATCCTATCCTATCCTCTATCCTATCCTATCCTCTATCATATCCTATCCTCTATCCTATCCTATTGTACATCCTATCCTATCCTCTATCCTATCCTATCCTGTATCCAATCCTATCCTCTATCCTATCCTATCCTCTATCCTATCCTATCCTCTATCCTATCCTATCCTCTATTATATCCTATCCTCTATCCTATCCTCTATCCTATCCTATCCTCTATCCTATCCTATCCTCTATCCTATCCTATCCTCTATCCTATCCTATCCTCTATCCTATCCTATCCTCTATCCTATCCTATCGTCTATCCTATCCTACCCTCTATCCTATCCTATCCTCTATCCTATCCTATCCTCTATCCTATCCTATCCTCTATCCTATCCTCTATCCTATCCTATCCTCTATCCTATCCTATCCTCTATCCTATCCTATCCTCTATCCTATCCTATCCTCTATCCTATCCTATACTCTATCCGATCCTCTATCCTATCCTATCCTCTATCATATCCTCATTCCTATCCTCTATCATATCGTATCCTCTATCCTATCCTATTCTCTATCCTATCCTATCCTCTATCCTATCCTATTCTCTATCCTATCCTATCCTCTATCCTATCCAATGCCCTATCCTATCCTCTATCCCATCCTATCCTCTATCCTATCCTCTTTCCTATCCTCTATCATATCGTATCCTCTATCCTATCCTATTCTCTATCCTATCCTATCCTCTATCCTATCCTATTCTCTATCCTATCCTATCCTCTATCCTATCCAATGCCCTATCCTATCCTCTATCCCATCCTATACTCAATCCTATCCTATACTGTATTATATCCTATCCTCTATCCTATCCTATCCTCTATCCTATCCTTTCCTCTATCCTATCCAATGCCCTATCCTATCCTCTATCCCATCCTATACTCAATCCTATCCTATACTGTATTATTTTCTATCCTCTTTCCTATCCTCAATCATATCGTATCCTCTATCCTATCCTATCCTCTACCCTATAATATCCTCTATCCTATCCTATCCTCTATCCTATCCTCTCCTCTATCCTATCATATCCACTATCCTATCCTATCCTCTATCCTATCCTATCCTATCCTCTATCCTATCCTATCCTATCCTATCCTCTATCCTATACAATCCTCTATCCTATCCTATCCTCTATCCTATCCTATCCTCTATCCTATCCTATCGTCTATCCTGTCCTCTCCTCTATACTATCCTATCCTCTATCCTATCCTATCCTCTATCTTATCCTATCCTCCATCCGATCCTATCCACTATCCTATCCTATCCTCTATCCTATCCTATCCTCTATCCTATCCCTTCCTCTATCCTATCCAATGCCCTATCCTATCCTCTATCCCATCCTATACTCAATCCTATCCTATACTGTATTATATCCTATCCTCTTTCCTATCCTCAATCATATCCTATCCTCTACCCTATCCTATCCTCCATCCTACCATATCCTCTATCCTATCCTATCCTCTATCCTATCCTATCCTCTATCCTATCCTATCCTCTATCCTATCCTATCCTCTATCCTATCCTATCCTCTATCTTATCCTATCCTCTATCCTATCCTATCCTCTATCCTATCCTCTATCCTATCCTCTATCCTATCCTCTATCCTATTCTATCCTCTATCCTATCCTATCCTCTATCCCATCCTATACTCAATCCTATCCTATCCTCTTTCCTATCCTCTATCATATCGTATCCTCTATCCTATCCTATCCTCTACCCTATCCTATCCTCTATCCTATCCTATCCTCTATTCTACCCTATCCTCTATCCTATACTACCCTCTATCCTATCCTATCCTCTATCCTATCCTATCCTCTATCCTATCCTATCCTATACCCTATCCTATCCTCTATCCCATCCTATACTCAATCCTATCCTATACTGTATTATATCCTATCCTCTTTCCTATCCTCTATCATATCGTATCCTCTATCCTATCCTATCCTCTATCCTATCCTATCCTCTATCCTATCCTATCCTCTATCCTATCCTATCCTCTATCCTAGCCTATCCTCTATCCTATCCTATCCTCTATCCTATCCTATCCTCTATCCTATCCTCTATCCTATCCTCTATCCTATCCTCTATCCTATCCTCTATCCTATCTAATACCCTATTTCTATCCTCTATCCCATCCTATACTCAATCCTATCCTATACTGTATTATATCCTATCCTCTTTCCTATCCTCTAACATATCGTATCCTCTATCCTATCCTATCCTCTACTCTATAATATCCTCTATCCTATCCTATCCTCTATCCTATCCTATCCTCTATCCTATCCTATCCTCTATCCTATCCTATCCTCTATCCTATCCTATCCTCTATCCTATCCTATCCTCTATCCTATCCTATCCTCTATCCTATCCTATCCTATCCTCTATCCTATCCTATCCTCTATCCTATCCTATCCTCTATCCTATCCTATCCTCTATCCTATCCTATCCTCTATCCTATCCTATCCTCTATCCTATCCTATCCTCTATCCTATCGAATCCTCTATCCTATCCTATCCTCTATCCTATCCTATCCTCTATCCTATCCTATCCTCTATCCTATCCTATCCTCTATCCTATCCTATCCTCTATCCTATCCTATCCTCTATCCTATCCTATCCTCTATCCTATCCTATCCTCTATCCTATCCTATCCTCTATCCTATCCTATCCTCTATCCTATCCTATCCTCTATCCTATCCTATCCTCTATCCTATCCTATCCTCTATCCTATCCTATCCTCTATCCTATCCTATCCTCTATCCTATCCTATACTCTATCCGATCCTCTATCCTATCCTATCCTCTATCATATCGTATCCTCTATCCTATCCTATTCTCTATCCTATCCTATCCTCTATCCTATCCTATTCTCTATCCTATCCTATCCTCTATCCTATCCAATGCCCTATCCTATCCTCTATCCCATCCTATCCTCTATCCTATCCTCTTTCCTATCCTCTATCATATCGTATCCTCTATCCTATCCTATTCTCTATCCTATCCTATCCTCTATCCTATCCTATTCTCTATCCTATCCTATCCTCTATCCTATCCAATGCCCTATCCTATCCTCTATCCCATCCTATACTCAATCCTATCCTATACTGTATTATATCCTATCCTCTATCCTATCCTATCCTTTATCCTATCCTAACCTCTATCCTATCCTATCCTCTATCCTATCCTATCCTCTACCCTATCCTCTTTCCTATCCTCTATCATATCGTATCCTCTATCCTATCCTATTCTCTATCCGATCCTATCCACTATCCTATCCTATCCTCTATCCTATCCTATCCTCTATCCTATCCTTTCCTCTATCCTATCCAATGCCCTATCCTATCCTCTATCCCATCCTATACTCAATCCTATCCTATACTGTATTATATCCTATCCTCTTTCCTATCCTCAATCATATCCTATCCTCTACCCTATCCTATCCTCTATCCTACCATATCCTCTATCCTATCCTATGCTCTATCCTATCCTATCCTCTATCCTATCCTATCCTCTATCCTATCCTATCCTCTATCCTATCCTATCCTCTATCCTATCCTATCCTCTATCCTATCCTATCCTCTATCCTATCCTATCCTCTATCCTATCCTATCCTCTATCCTATCCTATCCTCTATCCTATCCTATCCTCTATCCTATCCTATCCTCTATCCTATCCTATCCTCTATCCTATCCTATCCTCTATCCTATCCTATCCTCTATCCTATCCTATCCTCTATCCTATCCTATCCTCTATCCTATCCTATCCTCTATCCTATCCTATCCTCTATCCTATCCTCTATCCTATCCTCTATCCTATCCTCTATCCTATTCTATCCTCTATCCTATCCTATCCTCTATCCCATCCTATACTCAATCCTATCCTATCCTCTTTCCTATCCTCTATCATATCGTATCCTCTATCCTATCCTATCCTCTACCCTATCCTATCCTCTATCCTATCCTATCCTCTATTCTACCCCATCCTCTATCCTATCCTACCCTCTATCCTATCCTATCCTCTATCCTATCCTATCCTCTATCCTATCCTATCCTATACCCTATCCTGTCCTCTATCCCATCCTATACTCAATCCTATCCTATACTGTATTATATCCTATCCTCTTTCCTATCCTCTATCATATCGTATCCTCTATCCTATCCTATCCTCTATCCTATCCTATCCTCTATCCTATCCTATCCTCTATCCTATCCTATCCTCTATCCTAGCCTATCCTCTATCCTATCCTATCCTCTATCCTATCCTATCCTCTATCCTATCCTCTATTCTATCCTATCCTCTATCCTATCCTATCCTCTATCCTATCCTCTCCTCTATCCTATCCTATACTCTATCCTATCCTCTATCCTATCCTATCCTCTATCCTATCCTATCCTCTATCATATCCTATCCTCTATCCTATCCTATCCTCTATCCTATCCTATCCTCTATCCTGTCCCATCCTCTATCCTATCCTAACCTCTATCCTATCCAATCCCCTATGCAATCCTCAATCCCATCCTATACTCAGTCCTATCCTATACTGTATTATATCCTATCCTCTTTCCTATCCTCTATCCTATCCTATCCTCTATCCTATTCTATCCTCTATCCTATCCTATCCTCTATCCTATCCTACCCTCTATCCTATCCTATCCTCTATACTATAATATTCTCTATCCCATCCATTACTTTATTCTATCCTCTATACTATCATCCATCCTATCCTATCCTCTATCCTATCCTCTATCCTATCTAATACCCTACTTCTATCCTCTATCCCATCCTATACTCAATCCTATCCTATACTGTATTATATCCTATCCTCTATCCTATCCTATCCTCTATCCTATCCTATCCTCTATCCTATCCTATCCTCTATCTTATCCTATCCTCTATCCTATCCTATCCTCTATCCTATCCTCTATCCTATCCTCTATCCTATCCTCTATCCTATTCTATC
This sequence comes from Halictus rubicundus, assembly GCF_050948215.1. Classification (NCBI taxonomy): domain Eukaryota; kingdom Metazoa; phylum Arthropoda; class Insecta; order Hymenoptera; family Halictidae; genus Halictus; species Halictus rubicundus. Next base: position 325,283 of record NW_027488685.1, on the reverse strand, counting down.
CTCTATCCTATCCTATCCTCTATCCCATCCTATACTCAATCCTATCCTATCCTCTTTCCTATCCTCTATCATATCGTATCCTCTATCCTATCCTATCCTCTACCCTATCCTATCCTCTATCCTATCCTATCCTCTATTCTACCCTATCCTCTATCCTATACTACCCTCTATCCTATCCTATCCTCTATCCTATCCTATCCTCTATCCTATCCTATCCTATACCCTATCCTATCCTCTATCCCATCCTATACTCAATCCTATCCTATACTGTATTATATCCTATCCTCTTTCCTATCCTCTATCATATCGTATCCTCTATCCTATCCTATCCTCTATCCTATCCTATCCTCTATCCTATCCTATCCTCTATCCTATCCTATCCTCTATCCTAGCCTATCCTCTATCCTATCCTATCCTCTATCCTATCCTATCCTCTATCCTATCCTCTATCCTATCCTCTATCCTATCTAATACCCTATTTCTATCCTCTATCCCATCCTATACTCAATCCTATCCTATACTGTATTATATCCTATCCTCTTTCCTATCCTCTAACATATCGTATCCTCTATCCTATCCTATCCTCTACTCTATAATATCCTCTATCCTATCCTATCCTCTATCCTATCCTATCCTCTATCCTATCCTATCCTCTATCCTATCCTATCCTCTATCCTATCCTATCCTCTATCCTATCCTATCCTCTATCCTATCCTATCCTCTATCCTATCCTATCCTCTATCCTATCCTATCCTCTATCCTATCCTATCCTCTATCCTATCCTATCCTCTATCCTATCCTATCCTCTATCCTATCCTATCCTCTATCCTATCCTATCCTCTATCCTATCCTATCCTCTATCCTATCCTATCCTCTATCCTATCCTATCCTCTATCCTATCCTATCCTCTATCCTATCCTATCCTCTATCCTATCCTATCCTCTATCCTATCCTATCCTCTATCCTATCCTATCCTCTATCCTATCCTATCCTCTATCCTATCCTATCCTCTATCCTATCCTATCCTCTATCCTATCCTATCCTCTATCCTATCCTATCCTCTATCCTATCCTATCCTCTATCCTATCCTATCCTCTATCCTATCCTATCCTCTATCCTATCCTATCCTCTATCCTATCCTATCCTCTATCCTATCCTATACTCTATCCGATCCTCTATCCTATCCTATCCTCTATCATATCGTATCCTCTATCCTATCCTATTCTCTATCCTATCCTATCCTCTATCCTATCCTATTCTCTATCCTATCCTATCCTCTATCCTATCCAATGCCCTATCCTATCCTCTATCCCATCCTATCCTCTATCCTATCCTCTTTCCTATCCTCTATCATATCGTATCCTCTATCCTATCCTATTCTCTATCCTATCCTATCCTCTATCCTATCCTATTCTCTATCCTATCCTATCCTCTATCCTATCCAATGCCCTATCCTATCCTCTATCCCATCCTATACTCAATCCTATCCTATACTGTATTATATCCTATCCTCTTTCCTATCCTCAATCATATCCTATCCTCTACCCTATCCTATCCTCTATCCTACCATATCCTCTATCCTATCCTATCCTCTATCCTATCCTATCCTCTATCCTATCCTATCCTCTATCCTATCCTATCCTCTATCCTATCCTATCCTCTATCCTATCCTATCCTCTATCCTATCCTATCCTCTATCCTATCCTATCCTCTATCCTATCCTATCCTCTATCCTATCCTATCCTCTATCCTATCCTATCCTCTATCCTATCCTATCCTCTATCCTATCCTATCCTCTATCCTATCCTATCCTCTATCCTATCCTATCCTCTATCCTATCCTCTATCCTATCCTCTATCCTATCCTCTATCCTATTCTATCCTCTATCCTATCCTATCCTCTATCCCATCCTATACTCAATCCTATCCTATCCTCTTTCCTATCCTCTATCATATCGTATCCTCTATCCTATCCTATCCTCTACCCTATCCTATCCTCTATCCTATCCTATCCTCTATTCTACCCCATCCTCTATCCTATCCTACCCTCTATCCTATCCTATCCTCTATCCTATCCTATCCTCTATCCTATCCTATCCTATACCCTATCCTGTCCTCTATCCCATCCTATACTCAATCCTATCCTATACTGTATTATATCCTATCCTCTTTCCTATCCTCTATCATATCGTATCCTCTATCCTATCCTATCCTCTATCCTATCCTATCCTCTATCCTATCCTATCCTCTATCCTATCCTATCCTCTATCCTAGCCTATCCTCTATCCTATCCTATCCTCTATCCTATCCTATCCTCTATCCTATCCTCTATTCTATCCTATCCTCTATCCTATCCTATCCTCTATCCTATCCTCTCCTCTATCCTATCCTATACTCTATCCTATCCTCTATCCTATCCTATCCTCTATCCTGTCCCATCCTCTATCCTATCCTAACCTCTATCCTATCCAATCCCCTATCCAATCCTCAATCCCATCCTATACTCAGTCCTATCCTATACTGTATTATATCCTATCCTCTTTCCTATCCTCTATCCTATCCTATCCTCTATCCTATTCTATCCTCTATCCTATCCTATCCTCTATCCTATCCTACCCTCTATCCTATCCTATCCTCTATACTATAATATTCTCTATCCCATCCATTACTTTATTCTATCCTCTATACTATCATCCATCCTATCCTATCCTCTATCCTATCCTCTATCCTATCTAATACCCTACTTCTATCCTCTATCCCATCCTATACTCAATCCTATCCTATACTGTATTATATCCTATCCTCTTTCCTATCCTCTATCATATCGTATCCTCTATCCTATCCTATCCTCTACCCTATCCTATCCTCTATGCTATCCTATCCTCTATCCTATCCTATCCTCTATCCTATCCTCTCCTCTATCCTATCCTCTATCCTATCCTCTATCCTATCCTATCCTCTATCCTATCCTATCCTGTATCCAATCCTATCCTCTATCCTATCCTTTCCTCTATCCTATCCAATCCCCTATCCTATCCTCTATCCCATCCTATACTCAATCCTATCCTTTCCTCTATCCTATCCAATCCCCTATCCTATCCTCTATCCCATCCTATACTCAATCCTATCCTATACTGTATTATATCCTATCCTCTTTCCTATCCTCTAACATATCGTATCCTCTATCCTATCCTATCCTCTACTCTATAATATTCTCTATCCTATCCTATCCTCTATCCTATCCTATCCTCTATCCTATCCTATCCTCTATTCTATCCTATCCTCTATCCTATCCTATCCTCTATCCTATCCTATCCTCTATCCTATCCTATCCTCTATCCTATCCTATCCTCTATCCTATCCTATCCTCTATCCTATCCTATCCTCTATCCTATCGTATCCTCTATCCTATCCTATCCTCTATCCTATCCTATCCTCTATCCTGTCCTATCCTCTATCCTATCCTATCCTCTATCCTATCCTATCCTCTATCCTATCCTATCCTCTATCCTATCCTATCCTCTATCCTATCCTATCCTCTATCCTATCCTATCCTCTATCCTATCCTATCCTCTATCCTATCCTATCCTCTATCCTATCCTATCCTCTATCCTATCCTATCCTCTATCCTATCCTATCCTCTATCCTATCCTATCCTCTATCCTATCCTATCCTCTATCCTATCCTATCCTCTATCCTATCCTATCCTCTATCCTATCCTATACTCTATCCGATCCTCTATCCTATCCTATCCTCTATCATATCGTATCCTCTATCCTATCCTATTCTCTATCCTATCCTATCCTCTATCCTATCCTATTCTCTATCCTATCCTATCCTCTATCCTATCCAATGCCCTATCCTATCCTCTATCCCATCCTATCCTCTATCCTATCCTCTTTCCTATCCTCTATCATATCGTATCCTCTATCCTATCCTATTCTCTATCCTATCCTATCCTCTATCCTATCCTATTCTCTATCCTATCCTATCCTCTATCCTATCCAATGCCCTATCCTATCCTCTATCCCATCCTATACTCAATCCTATCCTATACTGTATTATATCCTATCCTCTATCCTATCCTATCCTCTATCCTATCCTTTCCTCTATCCTATCCAATGCCCTATCCTATCCTCTATCCCATCCTATACTCAATCCTATCCTATACTGTATTATTTTCTATCCTCTTTCCTATCCTCAATCATATCGTATCCTCTATCCTATCCTATCCTCTACCCTATAATATCCTCTATCCTATCCTATCCTCTATCCTATCCTCTCCTCTATCCTATCATATCCACTATCCTATCCTATCCTCTATCCTATCCTATCCTCTATCCTATCCTATCCTCTATCCTATCCTATCCTATCCTATCCTCTATCCTATACAATCCTCTATCCTATCCTATCCTCTATCCTATCCTATCCTCTATCCTATCCTATCGTCTATCCTGTCCTCTCCTCTATACTATCCTATCCTCTATCCTATCCTATCCTCTATCTTATCCTATCCTCCATCCGATCCTATCCACTATCCTATCCTATCCTCTATCCTATCCTATCCTCTATCCTATCCTTTCCTCTATCCTATCCAATGCCCTATCCTATCCTCTATCCCATCCTATACTCAATCCTATCCTATACTGTATTATATCCTATCCTCTTTCCTATCCTCAATCATATCCTATCCTCTACCCTATCCTATCCTCCATCCTACCATATCCTCTATCCTATCCTATCCTCTATCCTATCCTATCCTCTATCCTATCCTATCCTCTATCCTATCCTATCCTCTATCCTATCCTATCCTCTATCTTATCCTATCCTCTATCCTATCCTATCCTCTATCCTATCCTCTATCCTATCCTCTATCCTATTCTATCCTCTATCCTATCCTATCCTCTATCCCATCCTATACTCAATCCTATCCTATCCTCTTTCCTATCCTCTATCATATCGTATCCTCTATCCTATCCTATCCTCTACCCTATCCTATCCTCTATCCTATCCTATCCTCTATTCTACCCTATCCTCTATCCTATACTACCCTCTATCCTATCCTATCCTCTATCCTATCCTATCCTCTATCCTATCCTATCCTATACCCTATCCTATCCTCTATCCCATCCTATACTCAATCCTATCCTATACTGTATTATATCCTATCCTCTTTCCTATCCTCTATCATATCGTATCCTCTATCCTATCCTATCCTCTATCCTATCCTATCCTCTATCCTATCCTATCCTCTATCCTATCCTATCCTCTATCCTAGCCTATCCTCTATCCTATCCTATCCTCTATCCTATCCTATCCTCTATCCTATCCTCTATTCTATCCTATCCTCTATCCTATCCTATCCTCTATCCTATCCTATCCTCTATCCTATCCTATACTCTATCCTATCCTCTATCCTATCCTATCCTCTATCCTATCCTATCCTCTATCATATCCTATCCTCTATCCTATCCTATCCTCTATCCTATCCTATCCTCTATCCTGTCCCATCCTCTATCATATCCTAACCTCTATCCTATCCAATCCCCTATCCAATCCTCAATCCCATCCTATACTCAGTTCTATCCTATACTGTATTATATCCTATCCTCTTTCCTATCCTCTATCCTATCCTATCCTCTATCCTATCCTATCCTCTATCCTATCCTATCCTCTATCCTATCCTATCCTCTATCCTATCCTATCCTCTATCCTATCCTATCCTCTATCCTATCCTATCCTCTATCCTATCCTATCCTCTATCCTATCCTATCCTCTATCCTATCCTATCCTCTATCCTATCCTATCCTCTATCCTATCCTATCCTCTATCCTATCCTATCCTCTATCCTATCCTATCCTCTATCCTATCCCATCCTCTATCCTATCCTATCCTCTATCCTATCCTATCCTCTATCCTATCCTCTCCTCTATCCTATCCTCTATCCTATGCTATCCTCTATCCTATCCTATCCTCTATCCTATCCTATCCCGTATCCTATCCTATACTCTATAGTATCCTATCCTCTATCCTATCCTATCCTCTATCCTATCCTATCTTCTATCCTATCCTATCCTCTATCCTATCATATCCTCTATCTTATCCTATCCTCTATCCTATCCTATCCTCTATCCTATCCTATCCTCTATCCTATCCTATCCTCTATCCTATCATATCCTCTATCTTGTAGTATCCTCTATCCTATCCTATCCTCTATCCTATCCTATCATATCCTGTATGTTGTCCTATCCTCTATCCTATCCTATCCTCTATCCTATCCTATTCTCTATCCTATACTATCCTATCCTATATCCTTTCCTATATCCTATCCTATCCTCTATCCTATCCTATCCTCTATCCTATCCTATCCTCTATCCTATCATATCCTCTATCCTATCCTATCCTCTATCCTATGCTATCCTCTATCCTATCCTACCCTCTATCCTATCCTATCCTCTATCCTATCCTATCCTCTATCCTATCATATCCTCTATCCTATCCTATCCTCTATCCTATGCTATCCTCTATCCTATCCTATCCTCTATCATATCCTATCCTCTATCCTATCATATCCTCTATCTTATCCTATCCTCTATCCTATCCTATCCTATCCTCTATCCTATCCTATCCTCTATCCTATCCTATCCTCTATCCTATCATATCCTCTATTCTATCCTATCCTCTATCCTATCATATCCTCTATCCTATCCTATCCTCTATCCTATGCTATCCTCTATCCTATCCTATCCTCTATCCTATCCTATCCCCTATCCTATCCTATCCTCCATCGTATCCTATCCTCTATCCTATCCTATCCTCTATCCTATCCTATCCTCTATCCTATCCTATCCTCTATCCTATCATATCCTCTATCTTATCCTATCCTCTATCCTATCCTATCCTCTATCCTATCCTATCCTCTATCCTATCCTATCCTCTATCCTATCATATCCTCTATCTTGTAGTATCCTCTATCCTATCCTATCCTCTATCCTATCCTATCATATCCTGTATGTTGTCCTATCCTCTATCCTATCCTATCCTCTATCCTATCCTATTCTCTATCCTATACTATCCTATCCTATATCCTTTCCTATATCCTATCCTATCCTCTATCCTATCCTATCCTCTATCCTATCCTATCCTCTATCCTATCATATCCTCTATCCTATCCTATCCTCTATCCTATGCTATCCTCTATCCTATCCTACCCTCTATCCTATCCTATCCTCTATCCTATCCTATCCTCTATCCTATCATATCCTCTATCCTATCCTATCCTCTATCCTATGCTATCCTCTATCCTATCCTATCCTCTATCATATCCTATCCTCTATCCTATCATATCCTCTATCTTATCCTATCCTCTATCCTATCCTATCCTATCCTCTATCCTATCCTATCCTCTATCCTATCCTATCCTCTATCCTATCATATCCTCTATTCTATCCTATCCTCTATCCTATCATATCCTCTATCCTATCCTATCCTCTATCCTATGCTATCCTCTATCCTATCCTATCCTCTATCCTATCCTATCCCCTATCCTATCCTATCCTCCATCGTATCCTATCCTCTATCCTATCCTATCCTCTATCCTATCCTATCCTCTATCCTATCCTATCCTCTATCCTATCATATCCTCTATCTTGTCCTATCCTCTATCCTATCCTATCCCCTATCCTATCCTATCCTCTATCGTATCCTATCCTCTATCCTATCCTATCCTCTATCCTATCCTATCCCCTATCCTATCCTATCCTCCATCGTATCCTATCCTCTATCCTATCCTATCCTCTATCCTATCCTATCCTCTATCCTACCCTATCCTCTATCCTATCATATCCTCTATCTTGTCCTATCCTCTATCCTATCCTATCCCCTATCCTATCCTATCCTCTATCGTATCCTATCCTCTATCCTATCCTATCCTCTATCCTATCCTATCCTCTATCCTATCCTATCCTCTATCCTATCCTATCCTCTAACCTATCCTATCATATCCTCTATCTTGTCCTATCCTCTATCCTATCCTATCCTCTATCCTATCCTATCCTCTATCCTATCCTATCCTATCCTCTATCCTATCCTATCCTCTATCCTATCCTATCCTCTATCCTATCATATCCTCTATCCTATCCTATCCTCTATCCTATGCTATCCTCTATCCTATCCTATCCTCTATCCTATCCTATCCCCTATCCTATCCTCTATCCTATCCTATCCTCTATCCTATCCTATCCTCTATCCTATCATATCCTCTATCCTATCCTATCCCCTATCCTATCCTATCCTCTGTAGTATCCTATCCTCTATCCTATCCTATCCTCTATCTTGTCATATCCTCTATCCTATCCTATCCTCTATCCTATCATATCCTCTATCCTATCCTATCATATCCTCTATCTTGTCCTATCCTCTATCCTATCCTATCCTCTATCCTATCCTATCCTATCCTATATCCTATCCTATCCTCTATCCTATCCTATCCTCTATCCTATCCTATCCTATCCTATCCTATATCCTATCCTATCCTCTATCCTATCCTATCCTCTATCCTATCATATCCTCTATCCTATCCTATCCTCTATCCTATCCTATCCTCTATCCTATCATATCCTCTATCCTATCCTATCCTCTATCCTATGCTATCCTCTATCTTATCCTATCCTCTATCATATCCTATCCTCTATCCTATCATATCCTCTATCTTATCCTATCCTCTATCCTACCCTATACTCTATCCTATCCTATCCTCTATCCTATCCTATCCTCTATCATATCCTATCCTCTATCCTATCATATCCTCTATCTTATCCTATCCTCTATCGTATCCTATCCTCTATCCTACCCTATCCTCTATCCTATCATATCCTCTATCTTGTCCTATCCTCTATCCTATCCTATCCTCTATCCTATCCTATCCTCTATCCTATCCTATCATATCCTCTATCTTGTCCTATCCTCTATCCTATCCTATCCTCTATCCTATCGTATCCTCTATCCTATCCTATCCTATCCTATCCTATATCCTATCCTATCCTCTATCCTATCCTATCCTCTATCCTATCATATCCTCTATCCTATCCTATCCTCTATCCTATGCTATCCTCTATCCTATCCTATCCTCTATCATATCCTATCCTCTATCTTGTCATATCCTCTATCCTATCCTATCCTCTATCCTATCATATCCTCTATCCTATCCTATCATATCCTCTATCTTATCCTATCCTCTATCCTATCCTATCCTCTATCTAGTCCTATCCTCTATCCTATCCTATCCTCTATCCTATCCTATCCTCTAACCTATCCTATCATATCCTCTATCTTGTCCTATCCTCTATCCTATCCTATCCTATATCCTATCCTATCCTCTATCCTATCCTATCCTCTATCCTATCCTATCCTCTATCCTATCATATCCTCTATCCTATCCTATCCTCTATCCTATGCTATCCTCTATCCTATCCTATCCTCTATCCTATCCTATCCCCTATCCTATCCTATCCTCTATCGTATCCTATCCTCTATCCTATCCTATCCTCTATCCTATCCTATCCTCTATCCTATCCTATCCTCTATCCTATCCTATACTCTAACCTATCCTATCATATCCTCTATCTTGTCCTATCCTCTATCCTATCCTATCCTCTATCCTATCCTATCCTATCCTCTATCCTATCCTATCCTCTATCCTATCCTATCCTCTATCCTATCATATCCTCTATCCTATCCTATCCTCTATCCTATGCTATCCTCTATCCTATCCTATCCTCTATCGTATCCTATCCCCTATCCTATCCTATCCTCTATCGTATCCTATCCTCTATCCTATCCTATCCTCTATCCTATCCTGTCCTCTATCCTATCCTATCCTCTATCCTATCATATCCTCTATCTTATCCTATCCTCTATCCTATCCTATCCTCTATCCTACCCTATCCTCTATCCTATCATATCCTCTATCTTGTCCTATCCTCTATCCTATCCTATCCTCTATCCTATCCTATCCTCTATCCTATCCTATCCTCTATCCTATCCTATCCTATCCTATCCTATATCCTGTCCTATCCTCTATCCTATCCTATCCTCTATCCTATCCTATCCTCTATCCTATCATATCCTCTATCCTATCCTATCCTCTATCCTATGCTATCCTCTATCCTATCCTATCCTCTATCATATCCTATCCTCTATCCTATCATATCCTCTATCTTATCCTATCCTCTATCCTATCCTATCCTCTATCCTATCCTATCCCCTATCCTATCCTATCCTCTATAGTATCCTATCCTCTATCATATCCTATCCTCTATCCTATCATATCCTCTATCTTATCCTATCCTCTATCCTACCCTATCCTCTATCCTATCCTATCCCCTATCCTATCCTATCCTCTATAGTATCCTATCCTCTATCCTATCCTATCCTCTATCTTGTCATATCCTCTATCCTATCCTATCCTCTATCCTATCATATCCTCTATCCTATCCTATCATATCCTCTATCTTGTCCTATCCTCTATCCTATCCTATCCTCTATCCTATCCTATCCTATCCTATATCCTATCCTATCCTCTATCCTATCCTATCCTCTATCCTATCCTATCCTATCCTATCCTATATCCTATCCTATCCTCTATCCTATCCTATCCTCTATCCTATCCTATCCTCTATCCTATCATATCCTCTATCCTATCCTATCCTCTATCCTATCCTATCCTCTATCCTATCATATCCTCTGTCCTATCCTATCCTCTATCCTATGCTATCCTCTATCTTATCCTATCCTCTATCATATCCTATCCTCTATCCTATCATATCCTCTATCTTATCCTATCCTCTATCCTACCCTATACTCTATCCTATCCTATCCTCTATCCTATCCTATCCTCTATCATATCCTATCCCCTATCCTATCCTATCCTCTATACTATCCTATCCTCTACCCTATCCTATCCTCTATCCTATCCTATCCTCTATTTTATCCTATCCTCTATCCTATCCTATCCTCTATCCTATCATATCCTCTATCTTATCCTATCCTCTATCCTATCATATCCTCTATCCTATCCTATCCTCTATCCTATGCTATCCTCTATCCTATCCTATCCTCTATCCTATCCTATCCCCTATCCTATCCTATCCTCTATAGTATCCTATCCTCTATCCTATCCTATCCTCTATCATATCCTATCCTCTATCCTATCCTATCCTCTATACTATCCTATCCTCTACCCTATCCTATCCTCTATCCTATCCTATCCTCTATCTTATCCTATCCTCTATCTTATCCTATCCTCTATCCTATCCTATCCTCTATCCTATCCTATCCCCTATCCTATCCTATCCTCTATAGTATCCTATCCTCTTTCCTATCCTATCCTCTATCTTGTCATATCCTCTATCCTATCCTATCCTCTATCCTATCATATCCTCTATCCTATCCTATCATATCCTCTATCTTGTCCTATCCTCTATCCTATCCTATCCTCTACCCTATCCTATCCTATCCTCTATCCTATCCTATCCTCTATCCTATCATATCCTCTATCCTATCCTATCCTCTATCCTATGCTATCCTCTATCCTATCCTATCCTCTATCATATCCTATCCTCTATCCTATCATATCCTCTATCTTATCCTATCCTCTATCCTATCCTATCCTCTATCCTATCCTATCCCCTATCCTATCCTATCCCCTATCCTATCCTATCCTCTGTAGTATCCTATCCTCTATCCTATCCTATCCTCTATCTTGTCATATCCTCTATCCTATCCTATCCTCTATCCTATCATATCCCCTATCCTATCCTATCCTCTATCCTATCCTATCCTCTATCCTATCCTATCCTATCCTATCCTATATCCTATCCTATCCTCTATCCTATCCTATCCTCTATCCTATCCTATCCTCTATCCTATCATATCCTCTATCCTATTCTATCCTCTATCCTATGCTATCCTCTATCCTATCCTATCCTCTATCATATCCTATCCTCTATCCTATCATATCCTCTATCTTATCCTATCCTCTATCCTATCCTATCCTCTATCCTATCCTATCCCCTATCCTATCCTATCCTCTATAGTATCCTATCCTCTATCATATCCTATCCTCAATCCTATCATATCCTCTATCTTATCCTATCCTCTATCCTACCCTATCCTCTATCCTATCCTATCCCCTATCCTATCCTATCCTCTATAGTATCCTATCCTCTATCCTATCCTATCCTCTATCTTGTCATATCCTCTATCCTATCCTATCCTCTATCCTATCATATCCTCTATCCTATCCTATCATATCCTCTATCTTGTCCTATCCTCTATCCTATCCTATCCTCTATCCTATCCTATCCTATCCTATATCCTATCCTATCCTCTATCCTATCCTATCCTCTATCCTATCCTATCCTATCCTATCCTATATCCTATCCTATCCTCTATCCTATCCTATCCTCTATCCTATCCTATCCTCTATCCTATCATATCCTCTATCCTATCCTATCCTCTATCCTATCCTATCCTCTATCCTATCATATCCTCTATCCTATCCTATCCTCTATCCTATGCTATCCTCTATCTTATCCTATCCTCTATCATATCCTATCCTCTATCCTATCATATCCTCTATCTTATCCTATCCTCTATCCTACCCTATACTCTATCCTATCCTATCCTCTATCCTATCCTATCCTCTATCATATCCTATCCCCTATCCTATCCTATCCTCTATACTATCCTATCCTCTACCCTATCCTATCCTCTATCCTATCCTATCCTCTATTTTATCCTATCCTCTATCCTATCCTATCCTCTATCCTATCATATCCTCTATCTTATCCTATCCTCTATCCTATCATATCCTCTATCCTATCCTATCCTCTATCCTATGCTATCCTCTATCCTATCCTATCCTCTATCCTATCCTATCCCCTATCCTATCCTATCCTCTATAGTATCCTATCCTCTATCCTATCCTATCCTCTATCCTATCCTATCCTCTATCCTATCCTATCCTCTATCCTATCATATCCTCTATCTTATCCTATCCTCTATCCTATCCTATCCTCTATCCTATCCTATCCTCTATCCTATCATATCCTCTATCTTGTAGTATCCTCTATCCTATCCTATCCTCTATCCTATCCTATCATATCCTGTATCTTGTCCTATCCTCTATCCTATCCTATCCTCTATCCTATCCTATTCTCTATCCTATACTATCCTATCCTATATCCTATCCTATATCCTATCCTATCCTCTATCCTATCCTATCCTCTATCCTATCCTATCCTCTATCCTATCCTATCCTCTATCCTATCATATCCTCTATCCTATCCTATCCTCTATCCTATGCTATCCTCTATCCTATCCTATCCTCTATCCTATCCTATCCCCTATCCTATCCTACCCTCTATCCTATCCTATCCTCTATCCTATCCTATCCTATCCTATATCCTATCCTATCCTCTATCCTATCCTATCCTCTATCCTATCCTATCCTCTATCCTATCATATCCTCTATCCTATCCTATCCTCTATCCTATGCTATCCTCTATCCTATCCTATCCTCTATCCTATCCTATCCCCTATCCTATCCTATCCTCTATCCTATCCTATCCTCTATCCTATGCTATCCTCTATCCTATCCTATCCTCTATCATATCCTATCCTCTATCCTATCATATCTTCTATCTTATCCTATCCTCTATCCTATCCTATCCTCCATCTTGTCATATCCTCTATCCTATCCTATCCTCTATCCTATCATATCCTCTATCCTATCCTATCATATCCTCTATCTTCTCCTATCCTCTATCCTATCCTATCCTCTATCCTATCCTATCCTATCCTATCCTATATCCTATCCTATCCTCTATCCTATCCTATCCTCTATCCTATCCTATCCTCTATCCTATCCTATCCTATCCTATCCTATATCCTATCCTATCCTATCCTCTATCGTATCCTATCCTCTATCCTATCCTATCCTCTATCCTATCCTATCCTCTATCCTATCATATCCTCTATCCTATCCTATCCTCTATCCTATGCTATCCTCTATCCTATCCTATCCTCTATCATATCCTATCCTCTATCCTATCATATCCTCTATCTTATCCTATCCTCTATCCTACCCTATACTCTATCCTATCCTATCCTATATCCTATCCTATCCTCTATCGTATCCTATCCTCTATCCTATCCTATCCTCTATCCTATCATATCCTCTATCTTATCCTATCCTCTATCCTATCCTATCCTCTATCCTATCATATCCTCTATCTTATCCTATCCTCTATCCTATCATATCCTCTATCCTATCCTATCCTCTATCCTATGCTATCCTCTATCCTATCCTATCCTCTATCCTATCCTATCCCCTATCCTATCCTATCCTATATAGTATCCTATCCTCTATCCTATCCTATCCTCTATCCTATCCTATCCTCTATCCTATCCTATCCTCTATCCTATCCTATCCTCTATCCTATCATATCCTCTATCTTATCCTATCCTCTATCCTATCCTATCCTCTATCCTATCCTATCCTCTATCCTATCATATCCTCTATCTTGTAGTATCCTCTATCCTATCCTATCCTCTATCCTATCCTATCATATCCTGTATCTTGTCCTATCCTCTATCCTATCCTATCCTCTATCCTATCCTATTCTCTATCCTATCCTATCCTATCCTATATCCTATCCTATATCCTATCCTATCCTCTATCCTATCCTCTATCCTATCCTCTATCCTATCCTATCCTCTATCCTATCCTATCCTCTATCCTATCATATCCTCTATCCTATCCTATCCTCTATCCTATGCTATCCTCTATCCTATCCTATCCTCTATCATATCCTATCCTCTATCCTATCATATCCTCTATCTTATCCTATCCTCTATCCTACCCTATACTCTATCCTATCCTATCCGCTATCCTATCCTATCCTCTATCATATCCTATCCTCTATCCTATCCTATCCTCTATACTATCCTATCCTCTACCCTATCCTATCCTCTATCCTATCCTATCCTCTATCTTATCCTATCCTCTATCTTATCCTATCCTCTATCCTATCCTATCCTCTATCCTATCCTATCCCCTATCCTATCCTATCCTCTATAGTATCCTATCCTCTATCGTATCCTATCCTCTATCTTGTCATATCCTCTATCCTATCCTATCCTCTATCCTATCCTATCCTCTATCTTGTCATATCCTCTATCCTATCCTATCCTCTATCCTATCATATCCTCTATCCTATCCTATCATATCCTCTATCTTGTCCTATCCTCTATCCTATCCTATCCTCTACCCTATCCTATCCTATCCTCTATCCTATCCTATCCTCTATCCTATCATATCCTCTATCCTATCCTATCCTCTATCCTATGCTATCCTCTATCCTATCCTATCCTCTATCATATCCTATCCTCTATCCTATCATATCCTCTATCTTATCCTATCCTCTATCCTAT